>NW_027615478.1:0-41886 GCF_965212315.1 Lampetra planeri | reverse complement strand
AAGGCATGGCTTCATGGCATGAGTGAGGATCAGTGTGGCATTTCAGCACAGATTAAATGCAAAGAAACGCCGCTGTCAGAAGGAAGATGATAACCTCACAATCTTTCTGTTTCAGTGGATGAGTAGTGAAGGGTGTGAGTATACGGGCTTTGGCAGATAATTGTTACATTTAAGACAGAGGCAGTAGGCAGTCGCAAATTAAAGTGAATTCAGAGATATCTGTGTGTGTCTGGCCTCAGTCATCATCAGTCCGATACGAATATTCCTTCCTTGTGCTCAGAGCGTCATGTAAGCCTTGAAAGCATCGTCTGTGGTTCCTGTTATGGGGAGTAGGGGAATTGACACAAGTAGTCGTAAGGGAACAGTTGCTGAAAGCAGGATATGGTGTTTGGTGAGGAGACAATCAAAGGTTGGCAGCAAATCGCAGTGTTAGACCACATTATTGACTGCAGCCTTTCCCACTGACATTGCTGGGAGAACATAAAAGCACCTTGATGACTCGTTTGGTCCATTATGGGGCCATCACAGTTAAACCACACACTCATTCATTTCCGGAGGGAGGAAAGATTTGGTTTGCTGAGGACGTGTGTCCAGTGTGTGTAAATACATACTGTATATACTCCTCTGTGTGTATGTCACGTTGAAACGAGTTTGTCTGTTCAGCCTTTTAATAAAAATGCACAATAGTAAGAAGTAAGTATTGATTACAAGTAAAATGAAAGTTTCATGTGATTGATCCTGTTTGCAATCATGTGTTTTTCCAGACTAGTGGAGAGCATGAACGACGGAATGAACCCTTGGTTAACAGTCACCGTAAATGCGGAATAGTCAAACACACACAATCTCAACGGTGGATAACATCAATGCAGTCTTTTCTTTTTTCTTTCTTTTTGTGGCAGATAAACTTGCTCTGTCAAGCCTGATTATGAATGTTAGTGTAGTGTGACGGTGATGACAGTGATGATGTGTCTCAGATGGTCCACGATAATTTGATGTCAAGTCTAGAATTTCAGAATGTGTAGAATTTTCCTGGACAGTGTGACATTTCCTATGTCGCATCCGTACGGTTTCCAGCAACGTAGATGAACAATCTGGAGAAAAACAAATAAGAAACCAGAGTTCCTACGCTAAAGGGGTGGACGGCGTATGACAAGCAGGTACAGTATGTAAATCACAGTGAGGTATGCTGAAGCTGCAGAGATGAAAAAGGGAGGACTAGATACTGCATTAGATTTGAAATTTTATGTATAAACGTAATCATCTTGGGATTAAGTCACTATTTGCACTTAATTTCTAAGAGTAGTTGCTTTAGAAATTGTTCTCTGTGAGTGGATTGTTAATTTGCACGACATCGCCCTTATTCCTTATTCACACTGAGCTGTTCTGTTTAAGAAATACAAAAATATATCATGAAATCCTCTCAGATTTTAATTGAGGAAGTTTGGGAACGGCTAAATGAACAGATGGGATTCTGTCCCATCTGATCTGGTATCTGCAGACACATTTTAAATCAGTAGGACAATGACATAATGAAATATTGTTGCTCAATAATCACAATTGTTCAATAGTTTTCTGACAAAACATCTTCACTGCTGGATCTGATAAAGAAAGTATTGTACTGAATGGATAATACATGCATAATCCAATGTTACCCTCTATGATACCGGCAGTATTTTCTGATCCGTTGTGCTTTTTTCTGTGCGATTATCATTTCATTATGTATGCTGAGGTTGTACTCAGCTGTTTGTGTTGTTGTCTGGTGTTAGCAACCTGTGTGCCTGGACTGATCTAACTACTCCGGGCTCCGCTGCTTGCAGCCCTGCCAACAGGCTGGAGGAAACATCAGTTTGGAGACACAGTAACAGGCCACAAGAGGGACCAGGGTTATTAGTGATGACCGCTGGAGCTCGGCAGAATGACAAAACAGGGGAACTAACAGTGTGTGAAATGCACACCTGTCTACTGCGGTGGCAAGAGCATGAGAAGAGGAGGTGAAGGAGAAGGTGAATGCTGGAAAGGTGGATCAGAAGGTACAGGGCAGTGTAGAGAATGAGGACATGGTGGAGAGGAGTGCTCTCTTCTCTCTGTGTGTGTGTGTGTGTGTGTGTGTGTGTGTGTGTGTGTGTGTGTGTGTGTGTGTGTGTGTGTGTGTGTGTGTGTGTGTGTGTGTGTGTGTGTGTGTGTGTGTGTGTGTGTGTGTGTGTGTGTGTGTGTGTGTGTGTGTGTGTGTGTGTGTGTGTGTGTGTGTGGTACAGGCTGATGGTTGAGCATTACAGAGAAAGAGGAGTAGGAGGAAGAGAATGGAGAAGAAAGAGTAGGTGTATGATTCTATTGCTGGGGAGGAGGTGGTGGAGGAAGAGAAACCTTGGAGTCTGGAATCATCTAAAAAATGAAACGAGGGAGAGACTGAGAGGAAGCAAAGAGGGAGTGTGATGCAAATCCATATTTCTATTACTATGTGGTGTCAGTGGTCAGCGTGTGAGGTTTCCTGTTGCTTAGTTACTGTACTGCAACAGCAGCGTCAATGTCTGTGTCTGTATGTGTCATCCTCTCAGTGGTGGGTGTTTGCACGACTCTTCCTTTGCTGTCTCCATGTTGGCTGCCTTGAAACTGTACCGCTGTTATCAAAGATCCTGATAGAAGACGTTCACCTGCCGCACATTTGAGGTCTGTAAATGGCGTACAGCCCCCAGTTGCTGTTGAGGAGCAAATGTGCTCCCTGAAGGAGCCATGTGCATTGTCCCAGGTGCCCTGATGTAACCCACCCATCAATCACCCGTGGCTGACAGTCCATGCCATGGCACCCACCCTAAAGAAACTGGAATCTCTCTTTAACCCCCACAGGATGATGGATTCAGATGCAGACCTATAGGCCCCTAAGGTTGGGCTCTATGAAGTGTGAAACAGAATGGTTCAAAAGTTATCACCTCATTACACAGCCCTTATCAGCTGTCTTCAGGTGCATACATTTTAAGTAGTACAGCCATGCAGGGCTTTGTAAAATGACCTGCGGATGGGGCAACAAATCGAAGGAAACAACAACATCGTGGGTCTTAGTTGGGGGTGGGGCCACCATGAGCCGAAATGATTAGCTTCAGTGCACCATGGCAGATCTATGGAACAATGGTTGAGGGGATGAAACACCATTTGCCTAATTCCATCATTGGATGATGGAGGTGCAGAGCACCATTTTACACCTCTTGCAAAACAATCAGAGCTTTGTCAGTCATACCTGAGCCGACCACCAAGAAGGGCGTAATGACATCTCAGCACATGATGTCTGGGCTTTGTTCATTTGCCATGAACCTGTTGCCAATTTACTTAACAAATATGGAACAAAGGCCACTTGTATTTAACACGCTCATAAAACAACGTATCTCTCCCAGATGACACACTGTTCAAATTCACAGTGGCAGCTTAGGAATGGTGCAATCATGTAATACATATGAAAGAGATGAATGTTTTTTTTTCTTCTTCCTCTCTGTTGGCAGCGAGCTGATGAGAGAGAAATTAGTGCCGTATGAGTCAACGTTGTTGCGGGCCAGCTGTAGCACTACTCAGATTATGCAAATTTGTTAAATGCCTCATCCTCAAAATAAATAGTTAGCACCAATATCTTTTCCCCAATTTGCGTGGAGATGTGCTGCATCTCCATTTTTTATTCTGCAGACTCCAGCTAACTGCAGTGAGGAGGATTTTCCCTGTGGTATGTTGAGAAATGAGAAACATAGCTTTGAATAGCACAGCAGCTAGAAACACAGATCTACAACTGGAGTTCTGCCGAACACATTTACTGCTTCATAAATGAGCCAACTGTATTTGGACCCTATTAGACACATCAGTGCAATGATTTAGATGGAGCAAAACTCTTAGTGGCGTAATGAGATACAATGGGCTGCTTTGCATCTTCACAGTGTAAAAAATAGAGGCCTTCATTACAGAATGAGAGCTAATTGTGGTAGGGTCAATATGTAATGTGTCAGGCTTCTTTGAAGACATTTTCAGCCTGGGTATTATTTTGCAGGAGAGGGTGAAAATATCAGAAAGCCAGGATGTTTGCCCATTTAATTACTCAGGTCAAAATGCACTATCCTCCAGTGCAATAATCCTCATAATCTTAACATATATTCTCTCAGTCTCTCAGCTATTTTTTTTTTATTCAAGTGCTGATTCTTGCCATTCAAGTGAGAGGGAGTGAGGGGAAAATATGTGACATAATAATAATGAAGCTTGGTCTTTTGCACACATTGTATTGCTACAGAGAGGAAAAATATAGCAGCGGAAATATAGAAAGATAGAAAATTGGAACTGACAGTGACCTCAGCAGAAAGCAGGTTGGATTGGTTTTATCGTGCTCTGTCCTAGTGTGACAGTTCTTCAGCTGCTCGGTTGAACCGATGATGTGACGTGCAGAGAGGATTCTTTATTTTGATTTAGGCATGTCTATGGTAATTGCCATTCAACTTCACTTATTCAGGCCTTTAAATGTCTTAAAAATGCCTGTGTAAAATGTTATGTGAGGTACGGCATAATTGTTGAAAACTATTTTGTGATTTTATTTCACTTCACTTAATTTTCCCATTAAACTGCACAAAATAAAATGTAAATGTATGACTTATAGCATCACGAGCATGTAAAATTGCAAAATATATAGGCTTAAAGGGCCAACATACTGCTTCAAATTGAGGATTACTACACAGGATTATTTAAATTGTAGGCTTGTAATGGAGATAACCCATCCCCAACGTTCTTTCACTCCTCCTACTTTTTATTAGGCCTATTTCATGTGAATAGTAGACCTATTTATTACCTCTAAACATTATATATTTTAAAAGGGTCCCACAATATCCAAGATAATTATTCTGAAGGTGGCTTCGCCTTTTCTGGTTGTCCATCTTCCAGAGTATGTCTCATATGTTTCCTCTTCAGATGCCCGTGCATCACGTTTATGCTTCTATGGTAAGCTAATGAAGTGAAAAGACAACCCTGTTATCATGTGTCAAAGGTTTCCCATGCTCTAGACCCTTTTGTCTTTGAAAACGTTTTGAGCTGTAAGCCCGTGCATCCGATACCACACCGACCTTCGACTCTGCTGCAGCCACGATTGAAAATGAAACTATGAATAGCAAGACTAGTGGTGTGGTGGAAAAGTGTCTCAACTCAGTTGAAGTGATTTTCTAAGATCCCAATTAAACGGTAACAAATTGTGTGCACGGTGCAGAAGATTGTGCGTTTTAATTTGCGAGACAGGAGTATTTAAATGAGTGTTTGGATGTCTTCATGATTTCCACCATGAGAGTTTGGACGTTCACATAGCCTGAAAGCACAAGATGAAATTTGATACTTTATTTAGAGATTTTAATCCAGAAGGTCAAACATATTTGAATTACAACAAACAGGTTGGGGGGAAAAAAAATCATTCAAAAAACGTTGCCAGACGAAAAATGCTATATGAGAACGTATTTGCAACAACATAAATACAGTTGGAAACACCACTGGAATCAGAGAGGAACTGCACATTTAACAAATGCATTCATACAATTGATCACTCCAATGACTTTTGGAAATCCAGCAACCACATTAAAGCCATCTTTTATTTTCAGTATGTCCATCATACCTAACGTGGCATTTACAACTTGAAACTGTGCACCTGAGAAACTGTTCTTTGACAACATGACAGCAACTGCGATACATTTCTATTTTGTGTGTGTGTGTCAGCGGTTGGAGGGTGGAGTTTTAGGGTGGGATGTTGTCCATTTCCAAAAAACAGATTTGTCTTTTGGTTATATTTGCTGTGATTTTATCACATGACATCATGGTTTCAAATCAAATTTTTGCAGAGCAGAGGCCTTGGATGGTGGCTGGTAAAAACTATAATGGGCATTATTAAGTGCATTTTAGAAATATTAAGATGGACCTTCTCTGGAAAAAATACAACATTTGCTTTTGTAAAAACCTCAATGTATAATTTTCATAGTTTTTGATTTGCATATTTCCAAAAACGTGTCCTATATTCCCTTTGAATTCAATTTAATTTCATTTATATTCTTTCACCTTATAATGTAATGATGACAAGTAATGTGTATCTTCATCTTCTTGTGCTGATGATTCTCAGTTATATATTTTATTATACAGGTTTCCAGAGCTTGCATTTGATGAAAGATCTTTTAACAGGGGCAGCTATCTGCCCCAACCAGCTGTTATTAATTTGACTTTTCTAACGCCTTGTCTGTTCATGTGATTGCCAAGTTAAATGTGTGTTGTCCTGCCACATGCTGGATTTAAAGTTATGACCACGGTCCAACTGGTAGACGTGCCAGCAAAGAAGCTAAAAAGCATCAGTCACTGGCACATCTACTATGGTGGTGGGGATTAAGGTTACCACTGCACAGCAGTGTACCTGCCGGCTACTGTCACACTCATCCCACTAAACCTCACTGCAGGTCACAACACCAATTAACATACTTGCTACTGCTCCACTAGCTCTCCAGGAAGGTGTGTCTGACCACAAGGGAATCAGGGTTACCACAGTGTTTTGCCACAACATTGACTCGAGTCATGTCAGGTCAGCCGAGAATCACAATTTCCAATGCCTCAGTGGGCTGGGTCAAATCTGTGATCTGTGTAACGCTCCTGTTCTTTCTATCCACTTGGTTCTCCTGGTGCTTAATATGAAGAGACTATGCAGAGCTGACAGACTGCATTTGTTCTTGCTGCTGGGAATGGGAATGTCCACCTAGCACAGACGACTCAATTGCAGTATGCCGGCTATGCTTCATTGCCTCATCTCATATCTCATCCCAACCAGCCTCCATTGCTTTTTTCCCTCTGCTAGTTTTCTCATTACAATCCTGGCACTTTCAAGGGAATAATACAAAGCTTTTCTATTGGTCTTGGGTGGAAAAAAAAAGCACTCTCATCGAGCCCTATGTGCAAAATCCACAGGACCTGTCCTATCACAATGTGTTTGCGGTCCTCTTGTTTCTGCTCTTCAGGCTCCTCAAATAGGCTATTTTCTCCTCTAATGTTGTTTCCCCTTTTCTCTTTTGTATTGATTAGACAAGCTTGCCAGATCAATAGATGGCTGTAGATCACAGCGATTGCTGCTCAGGACTCAACAAGGCCTCCTTATTAACCACTCAGAGGGGCTATCATTTCAGTGCCAACGTTATGAAATCCGGTGCTGATAAAGGTGGACAGTGAGCTTGTTTGTTTTGACCAATGAATACGTTAACCCCTCTGGTGATGTAGCCAGGCTTCCATGAGCACTGTGGGTCTTGCCTTATTGTAGAGCAAATTACCTTGAATCAATGGTGTCTTTATTGCACCCACAGATCCTCAATGTTGTTCGTGCCACAGGGCAGCAGAACAGACGGGAAGATTGTATACTAATGGCCTCATGATGCTTGTGTTTCTTTGATTCAGTTGATATATAAAACCTCCAATCACTGTGCTGTACTGTATAACTGTAAAACTTTGTACTTAATCTTGTGTGTATAGTTTCAGCCTAATGTCAAAAAAAAAAAAATACAAGCTGAACTTTATATTTCATGTGATTCCTGTGGGTTTATCAAAGCTCTCATCAAAAACATTCCACTTGAATTAATTCCAGCAGCATGCCATGAAGAGACCAGTGGTGCATGTCAAATTGTGACTAGGACACAATAAATAGTCCTGTTTTGTTTTTTTTCTCCTTTGAGACGTGACTCCACAGAAGGCGGCAGCACCTTTACTCATAAAGCACATTATGTTAGAAGTATGTGATTTACATTACAGGATTACACGTGTAATGTAAAAATACTTTGTTACAGTCATAACCTATAGAGGATAACATCACCTTGAGTAATACACAAAATGCTATTTGCGCTTTTGTCTAATCCCAACGACTGTAGCTACCTCTACTGGTCTCCCTCAGAAATCAATTAACCGCCTACAAGCCTCCACGATACCACAGCCAGAGTCTCTACCAAAGCAAGAAATTTTCATCACATTTCCCTTGTTTTTGCCTCACTGGAACTTGTACAAATAGCAATAAATGTAATTGTATTTTATTGTATTCTTTTCTTTTTTTATTCTGTTCTTGCACTGTTTACTGTGTTTTAATTGCTTCTAAAATGTCATTAAGCTATTCAGATGTGTTCAGACAAGCAAATTGATCATTTGATTAAAACAAAATAAGCAAAGTTAAGATAACATAAGATACACACAAAAGTCATTTAATAAACACATTCACATAACTAAATTCCAACTTTCAAGTTCAGTTCTGTTTGGATGTGGCGGAAAAGCACTGATAAAATCATCTCATATATTATCTTTTGCAGACCGTGGAAGTCTCACTTTTTATCCCGCTGCAACAGACTAGCTCATATCAAAGATTGCCTCCTGCAGTGTATCCAGCAGGCAAGATGCAGAGCTTCCACCAAGCTCTTAATAGATTGGGAGGATGTTCTTGTTTTTACAGCTGGTTTAATGTTCCTAATGAGAAGATTTACGATAAAGATGAAGCCGATACTGTACTTAACATCCACTTATATTCCTTTTGTCCTATATTTTATGCATTTTCATGAGGGGCCTCTCGTAATTTATTTTTTTACAAATGTGTATATACTGCATGGTAAATTGAGTGTTTATGCAAATACTGCTAATCTACATCTCTTTTAATAATCATGCAAAAGACTTGTAAACACAACACAGCATGATAAATATGTCCTCAGAAAACTCTGTCCAAACATCTCGCCAGCGTCTCACCATCGTTGACTATGTTTAGGCCATTTCGGAAATTTAGGGATAGAGGCACATTGGGGATGAAATGATAAACAGTGGAAAACGGCCATCTCTGAAAAGTACAGTGTCATTAGTTCTATCCACCACCCCAAACTGTCACCTAATTTCATTCAAAATACAAGTCATCACACAGCACATTTGCTCCTCTGAGAAACAAGGATATGTAAGGTATGTCTGGGATTTAAAATAGACATTTTAGAAAATCATACTGTGCACGGTGTCAGTGTTATTCCTGTTGCTAGGATGGACACAATTGCATTCAAATAAAAACCAAAAAAACTCCCTTTTTTGGTAACAGGATACTTCAAACTGAAACCAACTTTGAAACCATGAAGAGGGCCTAAGGAAATTGGTACAAAGCATTATGACTTGTATTACACTCCAAAATGATTCATTTATTATAGTATAGCAGCCCTGAAAAAGAACCCTTAATGAACCCTCATCCATCATTTTTCCATCCAGCGCTCAAAAGCCTGCTGTCTGTTTCAGAAGACTGGCTTCTTCACCTGTGCCTCTTACTCTGGGACATTTTGCAAATGATCCATCAACCAGCAGACCCCACTGCTCTCTGGCCGTAATCAGTTGGGATTATTCCCAGGCTGAGAACACTTCTTCAGCAGAGGATTTCAATATGACCATTGTCATATACAGAACTAGTGCTACTGATAACAAAGGAGCCCCTCCTAGCACTGAGTGTGCAGAGAGGGGAGCTCTGCCCCCAGCCTTTGGAACTCCCACCCATCAGGTACCTGAAACATGATCACTAAAATTTATACTTGCTTTCCATTTAAATGCTTTTGAACTATGTTGTTGAAGGTAAAGGAAAGTATTATTGTTATTATTGTTAAGAGTAAGAATTAGATTAATTCATTAGATAGATAGACTTTATTCATCTCTGTGAGAAATTCACAATCCCTGTCATATAACCACATATATACTGTATGCATATACAGTATATATGACACCATGTCAACACCTTAAGGGACTAGTATTAAAACATGTTTTATAATAAAAAAAAGTGTGTTCATGACATGTTTGTGTCAAATGTTAGTTTGCCTCTTTCTGTAATATGGTGTTGATCATCCACTGCACCAGTGACATCAACAGGAGTAGGAGGAGCTTCTGTGACAGATTGTTGTCAATGTCCTGTTCCACTGAGGAGATGGGTACTCCCCCGAGCCATGACTCTCTACAACACCTCTTGGGCGAAACGATAACAGAAGCTGACGATGGACCTTGTCGTTTGTAAGTTAGACCTACTGCACCTACTAATAATGTTCAGTATACACTGTGCCAACACATTCAGCTCAGTACTTTGAATGTGTCATGAGACACAAATGTGAGGAATTCCAAGCCAGGTGTCCAAAGATCAGTATCCAACTGGAATGAATTTATAATCTAACTATATCTAAGCGCTCATATCAACACTTGTTTCACATCCATCTTCTCCTACTGAAGGCAAACACACTGCTACATGTTTTGCAACTTAGTCCAAATGAGAGGAGAGATATTACATGAGTGCAAACAACCTTCTACAACCTGTTTGGCTGTGTTTGTCCTGTGGCACCAAAGTGTCAAAATACAACACTGGGCTCTGAGCCATATCAGAAAAGTTTCTATTTAAAGAAAAAAAAAAAAAAAAATCTGGAAACAATGTTGGCACAGTGAACATTTCCCTTTCTTTAGTGACAGCACCAGCCATGTCAAGCCCAGAACACAACAACAACAGTCTCCCCTTGTGTTTGTGTCTTTTTTTGCACCACAGATGAGCTTTGGCCTCATTACAGGGAACAGATTCCGCTCAGATGAAAGCCTGTGGCCATGCAAAATATCTGGTTGAATATTTCAATATTTCATCATGCCCTCACGGCAGTGAGAGTAAACAGCTCTCTGCAATTCCCCTAAATTCCCATACTTTCAACTTCTCTCTTGTCTCTGGTAACACGCAGTATTTAATATCTGTGATTAATGTCTGTCTGTATCCTCTAGTTTACACAGTTCTTCTTTCTGATGGTTTGTATTTGATTTGTGCATATACATACTAAAATGAATACAACAGTTGAAGTTCCAAATTTCTGCCATTCAGAGCAAGAGGTAAGGATGTACTTAAAAGCGTATACACTGTTACCCTGACATCATGTGCAGACTAGGGACAGGTGATAATTTTGATTCTGTTAAATAAACCAAACTAGTTACATTCCTTTCAGCATCATTACCACGTTTGTCCATGTATGGGTGCATCTGCCTCTGCTAAACGTTAAACAGTAATGGGTATGAAAAGTACACCCTTCAGTAGAGTTACAAAAAAGGGAGTCTCTCTTGAAATGGAAATGCTGCTATTGCATCAATAAAACCTATACAGTTTCCAGAAATGTCTGAAGAATAAATCTAGACTGATCTGGGTGTGAAGAGATCTTGAACCACGAGATCTTGCAGGATTAAATTGTGACGATATTTCTCATTTATTTGAAAAGCTGTCTTTGTGGGCACAGGGGAAAAACAGTGTCTTACGTTGAAGAGTTTTGTTACAGAGCAAGTTGCGGTGGGCAAGTTAAGCGAGAAGCTAATTTAAAATGCACTAAATGGGTTGCTGACCTCAGAGTGCAAGAGAGCTGTTTGAGCCACACCCGTTTGAGCCACACCCTATTGTGATGTCTATTGTAACATCATCGTCCTGTGCAACAAGAGCAGAAATCCTCCACAGCTGCTGCTTCCTCCAACAAAACTTTCAAAAGAGCCACGACTTCTGCTTCGCCATTGTAACAATTTCTTATTTAATGTTCCAAGTAATTGAAGATGCTGTTGTAGATTTTGGGGTTTGCAATGGAGACAGAATTAGAGCTGTGTTGTGTGATTAGAGCTGCTCACCGTGAGTGCTCAGCTACATAACGTGCCCACTAACCCAATGCTTGGGTTATCGTATTGCACAGAAAATTTCACAGAAATATTAAATCTTATTTATGGAAAGTTCAGAAGTGCATGCTTAGGTCATGCAGGGATGCAAGTTAGAAAACAACCACCACAATGAACTGTATGAAGCTGGTCATTGTGGTGGATGTCACAGTGAATAGTTGAAACATTCTGAAGTTCCTTCAAACTGGGTCAGCAAATCCACGAATCACTGCTCTGAATCTCAAACCCCCACCCACATCTTCCTGTTTGTTCTTACTCACCAAAGAAATAGCCTAACCACCTTTATTCTTTGCTCCATTTCCTTTATATCCATTTCCCTGCACACCCGACATGAGAGTTTTGTCAAGGTGCTGACTGTTCTTGCATTCCTATCAATTATATAATAACCCTGAAATTGAAAAAATAAAACAAAAAGAACTGGTCTTGTGTTTGCTGTCAGCCAGTGAAGCAATCAAACTAAATAAAGTAAAAATATACAAGAAATGAAAAATGTACATAACATTCACATGTAAAATGCCATGCTGTTTCATTACAATTTATTCAACTGCAAATGATGTTAAAAAATATATATCACAATACCATCCAAATAAATGTTGTTAATATTTAAATACGCATGACGAAATAGGTTTTTTAAATGGTGTACGCTTGCTAAGATATCTTAGATGAAGCATAATAAATGTGTTACTGTACATTGTATGTGAAACAACTGCTTTGTTATATTTTAAAAAATAAAAATATTTAATGTATTTGATATATTTAATAATTTACCGTCAAACTGAGTTTGTTCATTTATTCAAAGCTGGGGCGGCCCAGAGGCAGGTGTGTAATCTACATAGCACAACCACCACATAATCACAATTCCTAGCACATCTAGTTTGTTCATCACATTCCACTTAGTGTGTTGTTAGTTTTGGTTTCAGTTTTATATTCACATGTAAATTCCTCACCGGCCGTGAGAGTGAATGAGTGTTAATGAATACAGGAGGGGACCAAAAAAAAAGATGAATAATTAATGAGTAGAACATGGTAGATGATGATGATGATGATGCACATGATTACATTGTGCAGTCCAGGAGGTCAGGCTGAGATGTAATTTAATTTACCTGATTATTTTGAAATGAAATCCCAATTTACACCTTTTTTCCGCTCAAGAAGTCAGTTGACTTTGTAATAAACAACAAATGTACAAATATTATTTTTGATATGGCACATCATGATGTCTAGACTTATGTTCTTATTGTTGTTAGGGTACATGTCGTGGTTTTCTCCTCTAAAGATTGTGGGACCCTCTAACTGAGCATACTGATCAGAATTAATCAGTAATATCATAGTTCTATGCAAAACCGAGATGGCAGCTCACTTGTGGATGGTTAACCGATGTTGACGGACGTAGAAGTAAGTAAGTAAGTAAAGACGAAGAGACTGTCAGGGCTGCTAATTTTGTCCAGTCGAGGTGTGAAATAGGAGTCAGCACATTCATGATGCTGTCAGAACAGCATGTCTACCGCCTATCCTGGACCGGATCCTGGGGATCAGTAGCAGCCTGAGAAGGGACGCCCAGACTTCCCTCTCCCCAAACACCTCCTCCAGCTCTATTGGGAGGACCCCAAGGCGTTCCCAGGCCAGCCGAGTGACATAGTCACACCAGTGTGTCCTGGGTCTTCCCCGGGGTCTGGACATGCCTGGAATAACTCCCTATGGAGGCGTCCAGGGGGCATCCGATACACATGCCTAAGTCACCTCAGCCGGCTCCTCTCGATGTGAAGGAGCAGCGGCTCTACTCCGAGCTCCTCCCCGGTGACTGAGCTCCTCACCCTATCTAAGGCTGCACCCGACACCCTACGAAGGAAACTCATTTCAGCCGCTTGTATCTGAGATCTTGTTCTTCGGTCACAATCCAGACTTCATGACCAGAGGTGAGGGTAGGAACGTAGATTGACCGGTACAGAGACCGCATTACTGCAGCCACTGCGCCGATCCGTCGGTCAATCTCACGGTCCGTCCTTCCCTCACTTGTGAACAAGACCCCAAGATACTTAAACTCCTCCACTTGAGGCAGGGACTCTGCTCCAACCCGGAGGGGGCAAGCCACCTTTCTCCGGTCGAGAACCATGGCCTTGGACTTGGAGGATATAAGAATTGAATTACTTCAATTACATTAATTCAGGCACAGCCTCACCTGTCTCCCCTAACTGCACGTCATTGCGTAGTAGGGACAGACAAACTTGAATGAAATCTCATCTCTGTCATTTCTTCTTTTGCTTGTATGACATGGCTAGGGTTGCCACCTTTCAGGAATGAAAATAAAGGACGCCCACCACAGCTCGTCGGGGCCATGTCCACCACGGGCCAGACTCCCGTGTGGTGGGGTGTCCACAGCAGTGGTATGTTTTATTTTGTGCCACTGTTTTCAGTAAAGGGGTGATCATGATACTTAAAGCTTGAAATGCTTTATTACCAATGAACACATTCTTTATTGTACAACATTGTTGCATATACAGTGCTTTTAATTAGTCTCACTAAAGCTGTAATTACATGTGTCCCTATTTAACATACAATGAGGAAAAATATAAAATATATAAAAATATATATAACAAAGTGCCATATGCACACACATTGTGCAATCAATGAGATAGTGTATGATCTAGATTCATGGCAGTAGCACTAGCACCTATTGGAGATCTGTTTGTGTGGACTGTGCAACAATGAACTTTTAAAATTGTTAAAAAACTTTTAACGTGCATAACTGTTAATCTAGGAAATGTATATATATTTTGAAAAATACAAGTTTTCTCTTGACAATATGTATTTATCTATCAACTGTTCATCCATTAGTATGATTTGTTCTTTAAATGGTCATTTATATTGGCTAATACCACTGTGTATTAAATAAATGATCACTCATTTGACTTTAAAACTCAACATCCTAACATATCAATCAAACCACAATAGTCCACTAAAATAGGCCGCGCCGATGCACTGACATGTTCTGTCAAAAGCACAACCCGATAGGAAATTGAATCAATCATGACATAATGTCCCATACCGCATGAGTCTCAGGAGATGAACAACTGGACACTGACACTTGGGTCTTAAGCGTTCTTCCGTGCCTGGAGTGTTTCTCCAGGGACGCTGTCAGACAGACCACCGTGCGTCACTGAAAACACTCGCCAACAAATTTTACATCATCTCACATCTTACAGGGATGTTCCTCTTCCCATCCTGTTCTCTTTTGAGGACGTGGTGGAGTCGCGGATGTTGTGAGCAGCATCGGTGTGTGGTGTCTGTCTCACAGCAACTGACGCACAGACACACAACTGGAGCGGTGTGTGTGGGGGGTCCTGCATAGATCCCGCCACGACAATTTTGCTGGCTTTAGTATTTCCTGTGTTTTATTTTGTTCATTAGTGTCAGATTTAGTGTTGATGTGTGTGTGTGTGTGTGACAGATATGCGTATTGGACATTTATGAAAATATGGAACAAATCGTGAACCATATTGGTTCAATACGGGACACAACATTTAGTTGTCCGTTAAAGGACAATTCCATATTTTATGGGACGGGTAGCAACCCTAGACGTGGCAGAGCAGGACATGGAAACTGACAGAAGCCTGAAATATTTGCTGCCATAAAACCAGCTAAAACGCAACACATCCATTTAAAAGCTGTTCTCAAAGCTTTGGGGCACAGAGGAGACAGACTGTCCAATGGGATTCATTTGTCCAGATTTTCTTAGAGTTTGGTCTCAGTCAGATGGGTGATTTGGTTCTGATCATTCCTGTCACTCATCCAGTGGTAGGCCGTCAGGGCCTTCAAGGCCTTCACTGCAGACCTACCCAATATCTAACAGACTTACATAAATTCTAATTTCCGTGAATACGTGTTAAATAAGTCCTAATGGTCTGTTCTGTTTCCTTTCATAACTTTTCCCCTGGTTGCGCTGCTTCCAAACTTGTGTTTTCAAGTGAATGTACTCATCCAATCACATTTCACCTATCGGTTATTGCTGGCCAAAGAAATCTTCCTTGAGGTCTTCACAATCAGTTCTGCAGGCCCTGTAGCATAGAACGAGTGTCAACCAAACTGGCCAATCAGATTGTGAGTTGAGGACCCCAAGGCCTTCTAGCAGGCGTACGCTTAATAGCTGTTTTGTCACCCTACAAGACATTCTCAGGACAGACTTTTCAAGAAAAGCTGGACATGGTTAAGAAAGGTCGGGCAGCTAGCGAGAATGTCAGTCTGGAAAAGACTTGTGGACATCCGGTTTGAGTCTGCCCAGTCCTCTGCGCAGTCCGAAAGAGAGCGGACCTACAGCTGCGCGACGAGGTGCACAGGGAAACGGTGCTCCACAAGGAGAAGGGGACGGAAAACAGGGAAATGTCACTATAACACTGACAGTGTCACAGAAAAGAACTTGTTGATGGACCCTAAATCGCATGGATAATCTCTACGACAGAGGAATTGAGCTCTTCCTGAGGAAAAAGGATGGATTTTGTATACAAATAATCAGGATAATCAGGTGTGAAATGCTGCAGTTTTACGAGGTTATTATTGATGCGTTTGTGTGTTGTATGAGACTTGTGAACCTTATTTCTTCATTAAAGTCATTTATTCAGGCTACAGGAGTTACAGTATCTATGCGATGCAACAGCCCCTTATACTGCATTTCTGCATAATAAGATGGTTTCTATAGACAGAAAGTAGTTATTGAGAGGTGGATTAATGAGTACTAGCACCATTGTGTGAAAAGCATGGCCCTCCACTGTACTGATCAGTAACAGTCTTGCATCCAAGCAGATGGCTCTTAAACAGCATCCTCTTTATTCATTGAAAGGAAGAGACTGTGTTTTTGTTTACAGCACTAAGCCATCTGTGTTAATCTGCAAATATGAATCAAGTTCTAATGGAAGTATTTTACACTGTCTCTGTAAAGGTAAACTCACTGAATCTCAATGTTAACAAGTCAAGAAGAAACCACCCAGATGGCAGCTGCACAGTGCACTGGCCCACATCACATTTAGCCTGTTACAGCAGAAGTATGATTGATCTTGGAAGGTTCGTTGAAAAACAGTTGCTTTGTCGTAGACAAACACAGCGATCTGTCAATATGGGCTCAATCTGGTTCAGCATGCCACATCCTTGAAGTGTGTCAGGACCACATGTAGCTCATGTTGTATCACAGAAGCTCATTTTGTTGTGCAGATGAGTCTTTTATCATGTTAATGCTGCTCTTATTGCAGATAAGTGGCAGGGTACTCAAGTACAGGGCGATATGGACACAGGCTCTTCTGTAGCAGAATGTGTCGACTGCCATGATTTCTAGAACACTAAAACACAAATTTCTCCAATGACATCTTGGAATATCTGACTCCAAGCACCTTCCAGGGTAAAGGAGAAGCTCATTTGACAGTTTTGTATATATCTTCTCAGGGGAAGTGTGTCTCTACTCAGTCATTTCCATCACTGCACAAATGTTCTCTTTCATTTACAGTATATCAATGTTGTTCACCATATCCATCCTTCCATCCATCCATCCATCCATCCATCCATCCATCTTCTACTGCTTATACGGGACCGGATCCTGGGGGCAGCAGAGAAGGGCGAAGGGACACCCAGACCTCCCTGTCCCCAGACACCTCCTTCAGCTCTTTCGGGAGGAACCTGAGATGTTCCCAGGCAAGCTGAGGGACCTAGTCACTCCAGCGTGTCCTGGGTCTTCCCCGGGGTCTTCTCCCGGTGGGACATGCCTGGAACAGCTCCCTAAGGAGGCGTCCAGGGGGCATCCGATACAGATGCCCGAGCCACCCCAGCTGGCTCCTCTCGATGTGGAGGAGCAGCGGCTCTACTCCCAGCTCCTCCCTGGTGACAGAGCTCCCCACCCTATCTCTAAGGAAGCGCCCGACACCCTATGAAGGAAACTCATTTCAGCCGCTTGTATCCGAGATCTTATTTTGGTCGAGATCCAAAGTTCATGACCAGAGGTAAGGGTAGGAACGTAGATTGACCGGTGGATCGAGACCTTCTTCACCACAACGGACCAGTAGCTGGAGCACATCCTCCAGTCCCCCTTTTTAAAACGAGGGACCACCACCCCGGGCTGCCAGTCCAGAGGCACGGTTCCCGTCTGCCACACAATGCTGCAGAGACATCCAGGGACTTGAGGTCCTCAGGGCGGATCTCATCCACTCCCGTTGCTTTGCCACAGCTGTTCACCGTATATTATATATAATATATCATTTCTTTGCTCATTTAAAGGCACTTGACTGAATATTCTGGAAACACCATGATCTATTCACAACCTTAAAGTGTAACAAATCCCTATCAACAAAATGTAATAAAATGTATCTGGTGTCCTGTGGTATTGTAGTGAAGATATCAAAAGCTTGATGAACATTTCAAGTCCAGCATATACCCGCTGGTCATCTTTCGTGGCAATAATAATAGCAAATTCATATGTTGAGTACAGCTGCAAGCATTAATTTTGTGTGTGTGTGTGGGGGGGGGGGGGGCGGGCATGCAAGTCACCATGGCAACTTGATGTGATCACGTTAAATCGCAGCTGTAAGCACTGACTGATATGATATCAATAGCCAAAGGCTAGGTATAATTTTCCCATGAGGTCATGCTCTGAAAAGGTTCTGTTTTAGTGCTAATGGATTATTAGATTTCAATAAAGGAGCATCAACATTTTGTTAGGAGAAGAAACGCAAAGCCTTGGGAGGCGCAGTTTGCACCAGCACTCCAAATTCTTGAAGGAAAAAAAAAGAATGACTGGCAGGTTAAGAAAATAATAAAGCTATCGAACTTGCTGGGTAAATCCTAGGCAGGTGTACTGTACATGTGAGTACAGAGTAATTCACACAATATGTAGTCACAGCTATACCATCAATTCATATCTAGTTGTTCCTACAGACCTGTAGTGGAAAAACGGTCCCATGACCCCCTCTCATCCTCCCCATCATTATGAACTCTCACCAATCGGTTCTTATGACAAGCTCTCTGTCATTATTTCAGTCCATCTATTATAGTCTAGAGGGGATGTACTTTTCCATAACCTGAGGATATTTCTGGCTGCTGTGACCATCCTGACCTTTATAACTGCTAAATCCTGTTTTGACACCATTGTTTGTGTTTGGTCGCCCAATAACCATAATCTTGGTGAGACTGCTGCAGATCTGATAAATGTTATTCAGAAGAAGTAGAGGAAGAACCAGCCCAGTGCCATCTTTTTTGGAACTACAAGATTTGAAATCACCTGTGCTGGCGGTTGTTCCTGTTGTAGATGAGAAAACATTCAGACAGTTTGTTGGTCTTCCTTTCACTTCCTGTGCCTCTCAGACATGTTTCCCCTCATATTCCAGGATATCTAGCAACCTGTTTTCAATTTGCACGTCTCTCCAGGGCTCCTCTAAGGAACAGACAGGTTCTTCGTTCTTGATGTATTTTTCCCCCATGACTCCTCATGCTTGAGACACCTTTTGTGAACATTTTCGAACCTTACACAGAGAATGTGACTATCACTTCTACATGATACCAGGGTAAAATTGGCTGCTACGAAATTCAGCCTCAAGCCGTGGAAGCGTTTTCCCCATATAGGTCGTATCAAATTGGAATCTCAGATGAAGGATGATTGGATGAATTAGTGTCACAGTGCTCACAACCAGAACACTGTAACCTCTAAACTCTTTCACGCTATCTGGGAAGTAAACTATGACTTCTCCCAGCAGTGTATTATTACAGAGATGGCAAACCTCTGTGGAGGTGGAATTATGGTTTACTTGTTTACCAATTGCTTGTTACTTGTTTACTCCTTACTGAGCCCTTTAGCCTTTCAGACACTTGACTACATTTAGCTTCATGTCAACAAAAGCATTGAGGCCTAAAGTATCTTTTAGATAAAAGCTATTCATTCATTTATTTAGTTTAACAGCACTTGATGATTTGTAGAATAAGGGAGCGGTGGGGCTGTGGTGTCAGTGGTTCAGGAAAGATGCAGATGGATTGTAAACAAGGACCACAATGGTGATGGATTTGTTCACTCTGGGACTTGGTTTCAAAAACAATGGTATTCAAGCTCCAAAACGCTGGTTCTGTGTGAAAGAAACATCTACACAATAAAAAGCATTTGTAGATACTCACAGACTTGTCTGAGTGTGGGCATAGGCACCTATTTCTGTTATTGTCATTGCACACGGTACAATGTGTGAGCCACTTCCATCCCAAAACGATGATAAATAATAAAAGAAATTGTTCTTCTACCACGAGTCACTGAGAGAGTTTTACAAAGTACAGATTTTCAACCACTCATCATTCAGTGCGTCCAGTGTCCACCTGAGACAATGGTTTGATTCAGACAGAGGACAATCAGCTCACTGAGCCAACACACAACGTTTCTTTGTGGTATTTGGAGTATTGTTGGTATCGTTTTTACCGGTCATGAGCGTTTCTGTGTTCTTTGGACTTGATGGATAGATTTAGTTAGATGAAGGTATGGGGAAATACATGTTTAAAACATGAATCTATATTTTTTAGTTGTCACTGGGTTGGAGGGCTGAGTAAACATCACTGTGTTTCAGAGGATTTAGGTGACCTACTTTTCATCATCTCAATCTCAAAAACATTCTTTTTTTTAAAAAAAACTACACCTACTAAGCATTCTGTGACATGAAAAGCTCATCATGCACCGTGTCCTTGAATACAAAAAAAAAGTCACTGAGAATACAATTTACTAATATAGGATAGATATAAACATTTATTCTGCAGTGTTGGAGAAATCCAGGTATATGCACAGCTTACATACAAATTACACAGTCGAGGCCCGTTTTCTCTCTGCACCAAATATATCCAAACATCTTAAGAGTTCAGACAAACATCAATAATTCATTTAAAATGACTCAGCCTTGCTTCAGAAATATGGAAACGAAGAAATAGGAAGAGGAATGTGATTACTGACCGAGTGTAAAATAACCACTTTGCTGTGTTCATGTAAATGCCTTCTCTGATGTACTCCCATGATCTCATTTAATTTTTCAAAGCTTCTTTCCTCTCCACATAAATGAAATTTAAAAAATATATATTTTTCATGTTGTCTCCAGTCTGCTACATTTTCCCAAATGCATGTGTTATTACACGAATTCAGTCTGTTTATGAAAGCCACACAGTCGTAGTTCTTAATCTGCGGTCCCTTGAATAAGTTAGTTCAGGTGCACCTGTGTGGACAGCCCTGGTGTCACACCTGTTTGTTTTGTTGTTACCTAATCATGATCAAGAAGGAACGCAAACATTCTTGACCTCAGCATCAGCTCCATGCAAGGCTGAAACAAAGTCTGTTCATTTTAAAACTCCTGGGACATGCTGTCTGACCAACATTTGACACAAAGTGTTTGTTGTGATTAAACTGTCTTCAGTTGATCAAGCGTCTTCACTTCATATGATCAAGCGTCATGAGATGAGGAAAAACAAATTGGCTGATCACATGCAGTGAGAGATCGGTTCCACGAATTCCAGATTGTTCACACTTTCCCATCGGACCTCTAAGTCCTCCTGTGAACCATGGAGGAGATTGAGAAATTCCATCCGGAAAGAAGATAGTCTTCTGAATCCAGTGATATCTGAGCTGCTTTCCTCGGCCAAAATATAATTAAGTTATTAATAGAAATGTGTCGGCGTGTATGGGGAACTCTGTGGGTTAAAGGCTATTTAGCTGTGTTGCTGTCTACCGAGGAGTTTTCAGAAAGAGAACGGGCATATTATCCAACCACAAAATGTCTGAATCAGTGCTAAATTGATCAAATAATCCCATTAATATTGACCTGTAACAGCACCTGAAGGCCTGAAACTTCACCTCATTCGACTGAAGAGCACTTTAGCATCACAAATGACTGTGATTGGTAAAAAACATGCTGATGTGCATTTTGGTAAGCATGGAATAACATTAGTGGTTTGGTATACCCAGAAGAGAAGAGGGACTGGTGATCTGTGGCAGATCAATTGAGGAAAGGATACTGGCCACCCTGAAAGGGAAAAAACATAATTACTTAATGTGCCTGCACATTATGCTCCCCATTGCTCCTGGGAATTCTTTACCTGTCTTGTGGCTGTGCTGTATTGAAACATGTTTACCGTACTTACATCGAAAACATCTGGACACATACCACAACAGTACATCTGACACAAATGTCCCCTTAGTTTTTAACGTGGTTCTGTTAAAGTTCAAGATGACCTTATGTGATCATGGTATCTTTTGAGATTCAGTTACAGGGATGTAAAAAGATCCAAATACCATGTTTATCAAAGCGTTTGCGTTTTCAGTCAATGGTCACTGCTTCCAGTTGCTCACTTGACCAGTCAGCCACGGTTGGCTTACAGTTTTATCAACAGCGACACGAGTTGCTGAAGATGAACTCAAGAGTTTCCTCTCTTTTAGTGACTCGTCTCTTTCCAGTTTGTTTTTCTGTGACTCGCAGAAATTCTCTACCCACCTGACCTCTCCTTGCCCTCATAGCTGCCCCCCCTGTGTTCAGGCTCCTCATCAGATCTTGTTTGCAGCATAAGAACCTCCAGCTTCACTGTCTGTTATCGGCAGATTGTCTGTGGACTTTGTTATTGTGACTTTCACACTGTCTTGTCGGTTTTATCAAAAACTAACCAAATCACGTTTGCATTAAATATGTATAGGGGGCGCCACCTACAGATTGGACTTGAATTGTGGTACTGGCTGCAGCTGGTGTGACTGTGTTACCAGCTGTCCTCTTCACCCCGCCTGCTTGTGACTAACAGCCACTTGGCTGTGCACTGTGGTCCTCGATAATGGGTCGTTCCATTTTATAATATCAACTTGTCGTACATGGCGCCCAGGATCCTCTCCCAGTGCTGTTCCAAATCTGCCACACCTCAGATCATCGTTAACCTTCTG
The DNA here is from genome assembly GCF_965212315.1 of Lampetra planeri. NCBI lineage: Eukaryota > Metazoa > Chordata > Hyperoartia > Petromyzontiformes > Petromyzontidae > Lampetra > Lampetra planeri. The sequence goes on along the minus strand of NW_027615478.1, from coordinate 19,274 downwards.
TGGCTCACCATACTGTCATGTTTGCGTAGCTGTCTTAAAAAGATTCATGCCGGCTCTGAGAATACCTTTGGATGCTGGACACTATCTGATTAAGTATAACCAGATGATTTACTGGTTTTCTCAGCCATTCAGTTGCCACCATAAGTCTAGAAGATAGCAGCCATGGTAGTTCCATGTTAAGATCACGTTTTTATGTTAAGCACAAGTGAACAATACTTATCACATGAACATTAAACCTCTAAGTGCATATAGTTATCTTGTAACAGGTTGAAGTCCATTCAGTTTCAAGTTATATGCTAATTTCACAATGATTTATTGGTAATTGGCTGATAAGGCTGCATCAGCGTGACATTTTTCAAATGAAGTGCATACCAAGTAACAGTACGTTTTGACAGTCTCGATCTTATGCATGGATTTCACTTTCAGTGGCAGGAGAGTTTTTGTGTGCCAGTATGTGGGGTACTAATCACAGAAATGGATATCTCTTGGATATCTTCTGCTCATGGATCGTCACGCAAACCCTGCCAAATTTGAGTCCAATGTTACATCTAAACTCTGCTCAGACATGCTGGGCGAGTTGGAGCCCACAGGAGCCCCTCTAAAGAGGAGATCAGAGGGACCAAATGGCAGAAAATAAACAGCGTGGAAAAACACGGGCTTATGATATTCCACAGAGATATTGTTTGCTGGCCCTGTGCCTTTTTATATCAGTTTGAATTAGAATGATCCAATCGATTTCTGCAAGAGTGGCCTGACAATGTGCCTGTAGCCAGCCCTCGGAGAGACAGAGGCAGAAAAAGGGGAAGGGGACAGTGGCAGACAGGGAGATAAAGAGGGACGGAAGAAAACGACAGAGATAGAAGCAGGGAGTGAGAATAATGGGTGTAGAGTGAGGGAGGATAAAGGAAGAGCAAGAGGCAGAAGCACGAGTAAGGGCCCGCTTGCAGGAATAGAACAACTCTCCAATCAATTGTGCATTGGTGGCCCTGCTGTGACACTGCAGGGGCTCCCTCTGCAGGACCACATAAAGGAGAGGTCATAATAGGCCAGTAAATTAGAGAAATGGCATTTACTGCTATGGAATGAACTCCAACCTGGCTTGTCTGCTGTGGCTGGTACCGGGTTTGTACCCCGCTTTTCTACACCATCACCCTCTGCACTCCAGTGTCATCCATCCATCCATCCATCCATCCATCGCTACCTCACTGCCCCGCTTCAGACACCAGCTGCCCCTCCTCTTCTACAACCAGTTCCTGGCCTCTGTGGTGTTTCAGGATGCCACTCTTGGCGACGCTCCACTTCCTGTAAGGAATGACACGCTGTGGCAGTAAATGTTGCCCTCAGAGCGCAAAACGGCCCAGAGTGTGTTGATCACAGATGTAAAACTGAGGCAAAGTGTTTGACATTAGAGCTATTGTTAATATCGTAATAATAAAGTAACACATGCACATCATGGCATTGTTCTTTTATATACATTTCACACAACCTCCCAAATATTCTGGGATTTGGGTTGAATACTAGAAATAGTTGGTATGAGAGTGAAGATTCTCTGAGTACTGATGCTGTAGATGTAAATGGGGAATGATGCCTCAAAAGTGTGCCAGTACTTTATGGGTATTTGTTGAAATACTGTGTACATAGGAAAGGAGTTTTGATTTGTAGGGTCACTTGGAAACAACGTCATTTTAATTTATTGAAAAGGAGGCTTATCTGTCTATATCCACCATCTTTATTTCTTCTACAGCCTTAATGTTTGCTTTATTGACATGTCGAGATTTGACTCTCATCTATCGTGGACAAAAACACCATTTCCTCGCTCTACCATACCATTTATCTCCTATCGGAGAATTCCTTATTCAAATGGAAATGGGCAGACAGACTCACAATATTGTCTCAGAGCAAGTACTTAAAGACCACAGACCACTGTCACACTTAAGTCTCCCAGGGGGGCAATTCCAGCGCAATTTATTGAGCCTGAACATTAGACTGTCAGAATCAGGCCGGAGTCACTGCCTTCTCAACACAACTCTGGTCAGGTAATGAACAGGGGAGCAGAAGACTTCATGGATGGCCTTGCTTTCAGGTAATGGCTCTTAGCGACGCCTCTTCATTTAACAGTGTCTGAACAATGGAGCTCTGTGTAATGCATCTGCTTTACACATTCTGCATTATTTATTAGTCGAGAATAGATCTATATTCAGGATGGGTTAAAAGCTTAAAGGTTGTTGAGGGACGTGTTTTTATTCAGCTCCATTCATTCAGTGAAAAGCTTGAATTCTAAAAGGAGGCTGATTCACTGTAAATTAAGAAAAATATTTAGTGATCTCATTTTGTTCTCTTCTTTCAACCAGTGTGTTACTTGAATAGACTCGCCCCAGGCTGTAGGCTCTCTGTAAACAGTCTAGAGCTTATGACTGACCAAAAATGTCAATTTTAAGTTTTTAGTAGTGCTGTCATTTTAACGCGTTCATTCGATTAATTAATTATGCCGCAATGTAACGCGTTAAAAAAATTAACGCAATTAATTATGAGTATCAACGGTGGCGAGCCAATGCTTGCGCATTTGAATTTTGGCCCATTGAAGGACCCGTAGTCTTCTCGGCCGTGCTACGTCCCCTGCGCCGGCAAACTAACAAGGCAGTGGGCAACAATAACAGACATGGACAAGACTCAGGAGGATGAGGCAAGTGCGTGTTCAGTCGGGCCACTGAACGGCAAGTTTATGTACAAAAAGAACAGAGACGGGACGATAAATAAAAACGCTGGGATTTGTAGTATTTGAAAAAAGGAGTTCTCTTACCACCGGAGCAACTCCAGCCTGACGTACCATTTAAATGCGAAACATGTTCAGGCAGGTTCCTCCGTTGCGAGTGCAGCTACCGGGAGCTCGCTCCGCCAACCCGTGCTAGCAGAATTTGGGAAACGAATGTGCAAATCCACAAAAGAAAAATTGACAAATACAATTGCAAAGTGGGTTGCTGCTGATTGCTGGCCAATTTCAGAATTTTATTGAACTGTATTATCGTATTTGTATTACATTTTTGAATAATGCACCTGGCCTAACTGGTTTGCGGATGTGCTTGACCTTTACTTTTGGATTTTATTTATGAAGTTCACAGTTCACCAATAAAAAATTGGATTTCAAACCTTCTCTTCTTACTGCATTCAATTGATTAGTCACGCACTATATTTTTTTAATATCCTGGAATTCAAATTCTTTGTCAGGAGACCTTTAGCAGATATGACATTAAAATGTGATTAATTCGATGAATTAATTACAAAATCCTGTAATTAATTTGATTAATTTTTTAATCGATTGACAGCACTAGTTTTTAGGTTAGTTGAGTCTGAGTAAAACAGGAACTGAAAAGTCTATACATCCATGAATATCCAACCAGGCAAATCTTATAGCCACCTTTGATAATGTTTCTGTTATTCCGGCTTAATAACATCATCATCATCAACAACAACATATATCATGTTAAAACTTTCTATGGAAAATATGATAAATCCGTACGAGGAAAAAAATCCACCCGTCGCCCAACAACAGACCTTGTTAATGACGACACAATAAGACGATAACATGACAAGAAGTAGTAGGAGATCGTAAAGGCACAATTGTAGGAAGTGAATAAATCTTCAGCAATGACTAATTTATGGTCCAGTTGGACTATGGAACCATATATGTACATTTCTGTACATTTGATACCGGCTAATTTCACCAGAATCTTTCAGCCCTAATATGAATTGTCTGCTTATTGTTAGTCTTCAGCAGCTGCCAGACAGAAAATTGTTTAGTTTATTACGGAACCAAAAACAAAAAAATCATAGGGTTTAGCCCAGTAACAATCACATTTGCATTCCAAACTCATGATGTGTGGACAGTTTTGTGACATTCATACCAAAATACAAACACACACTGTTCTTAATCTAAGTCAGAGCAACTGATGAGCTTTACCCCTGTGCTTTACTGTATTTATTCTGTGTCCCCTCACAACCACAGGACAGGCTTCTCTTTGAACATAATAGTGTTTTTTAATCCCAGTAATACTCATATTACATTGTTTGCTGGTCCAGGATCCCCCCCAGCTTTTCTGTCTCTGCCAGCGACTCAGACTGACCAATCAGTCTAGCAGTGGTATACATGGCATTAGACAGGCTCTGGTGTGTAGTTTCTATACATTTTAGAGAAGGTACACACCAGCTCCAGAGCCTCCTCACACCCTCCATCCCCAGAGCGTCCTGCTGACTGTGCTCATGCATTCGTTTTAGGGTGTTAATGAAGTGTCTCGAGGCACAATAAATATGCAGACACAAGAACAGTTACCGGTACATTTTCACACATAAATAAATATGTCATTCAGACTACATGTGTATGGAAGTCTCATTGAACATGAATAGTTTGACCCATTTTCAGGCTCGGGGGTTTATTGTCTATGACGGGGCTCTATGTCAAACAGTGCATAAACAAAATGACAATGGGCAAAAGCTGTGCAAAAGCCCAAACTGGGTCAAATCATTTTATACTGAGAAGGTCTGGTTCAGTAGAATAAATTGTGGATTGCAAAGATAAAAACAATTTCATCTTTAGGAACCACGATTTCTGATATCTGGAAACTACCTAAAAGAAACTGTTCTTGTACTATGTTGTACGTCGAATATGTATATACACACACACACACACACACACACACACACACACACACACACACACACACACACACACACACACACACACACTATAGTGTGACATTTTGTTTCGAGGTATCTCTGGACTCTGGTCCAGCTTGTGATGTGTGAAGAGGGTGGTAGGAAATGCAGAATACAACCACATACCTAACATATTACTTGCGACAGTTCATTGCAGAATTTAAGTGCAACTGCCATAGAAGGCATCGCTGTGCACACTTGGTGACAATGGGGTTTGGGATTTTAGTTCCTCTCTAAGGATTAGATGAGCAACTTCCTCAGCTTGGTGCTCAGAACAGTTTTAACTCAGTAGAGTTAAATCAGGGCTCCCAGATATATGTGGAAAGTCTAAATGACTCCCTGGGCCTGGAGATAGATTTTACAATCATAAATGTTCCTGCGCCCAATCGGATCTTCTGTCAAGGGACACCGAATTTCTAGCAGCACCCCCTTCAACGATTTGTTCATAATTGTATCAGTGTCTAATGGAGCCCATCACTTAATACACGCACAACTGCAGTGTCAGTACTTTTTCCTGTTTAGGGTAATGAGGTGTTGTTCATACTCACTGTCATAGAAAATACTGTGGTTGTGAATCTGTGAAGAGCTCGGAGAACCAAGGGACTTCAGCATACAGTACATACAGGCAATCAATCCTGACAGAGTTTAGACAGAAAGGGACTTCAGCAGGTCGCTGTCCGAATGTTCTCTCTCCTAAATGACAAGATTTGCTGCATTTGTGGAGGAAAGATCTGATATCAATACAGGAAGTTTTAATAGAGGAGATGCACACATTGTAAACTATTATCGCAGGAAATGATCAATCCGTCTTTTTGTATTTTTAGATATCACAGACAAGTCTTGTGTGCCATGGTTTTACTTAGACCCAGTGTGTTTGACCAGAACTGTTTCTAGACGCCTACAGCCAAGGACAGACAGTGTCTTTCAATCTGCTCCATTAGCAGTGCTGTCTGGTCCCAGTGACTCTTCTCTGCAACGGAGTTTCCTGTCCTTGTTTTTTTTTTCATCTTTTTTACTTCTGCTGAAATGTATTAAACCTGTAAAAACAAGTAGTCGTTAAATGGTATTTGGTCCTACGGTACCTATTCTGTCTGTATTCTGACCCCATACTGTAAATGTCCTCATCTGTTTACATTCTATTCTGACTTCAAATTTATATCATCTTACTATTCTCTGTGAAATGTATTTTTATTTTGGTGTTATGTTTTTTGTATTTGACTTTAGTTGTGAATGTTCAGGTATGTCCACTTATGCTGTCTGCCAATCGCACATGATAGATTTTATTGGGAAGCAATTGGTGTATTTTTTTACATTTTCCTTCTGGGAATATCAGAATATGCCAGTTACGCAATTACGTTCTACGTGTAAGACATAAGGAAGACCAGCAGAAATAGCAAAAAAAAGGAGCTAGTAGTAAAACGCTTCTCCGCGAGTTTTTATTTCCACAGCACGTCACACTTGACATGTCTGTCATACACACTTGATGGTGGCGTCCCTCTGTGTAGACAAACAAGGTCCTCATAAAAAGACATTTTGTGTAATCTCTGTGTAAAAGTGGATGCTGTCTCCTGTAAACAAGCAATAGATGACAATATGATACATGGACCAAAGTCACTGCAGTCACTACAAAACATATACAGATTACCACTGGTGGGAGAGTTACAAAGACGCTGTCACTGGACGAAAAACCTAAACTCCTTGAAAACGAACCAACGAGAGGCCAGTGTCTTCAGTGAAAAGCCGATGATGAAGGAAGCACTCATCAAATAGATCGCAGCTGCCCGGGCACATAACACACCACCATACACATCAGACGCACACACACAGTGTTTACACACGTAATTAAAATTGGTGTCACAGTAATTGAATAAAATACACAAAAAAGACAAGTTGTCTGTTTGAAGACTACATGACAGAATTAGTGTACACATTTTTTACAGACACCTGACAATGTGTATGTGTGCAGGTATTAAACTTGCAACTTCACTTCAGTCAGCATGGAGAGAGACATGGATTTGTTCCTGACAATTGCTCACCTCTGTGCTTCTGTATATGGCACAAAAGGCAAGTGAATGTGAATTTGCAGATAGTCACCTTGTTGACATTGTCTGCCGTGTCATTTGATTGAACTGAAATTATTGTTTCCAAGCTTCTGCTTTGCGCTGCATCTCATAAACACAGAAAACACAATTAAACACAACTAAATCCACTATCTTGCTCTGTGAAGGTAATTGTCAATCACACTGACAAGTATTATTGCATTCATCCACCTCAGCAACCTCAAAATGTTCAACAAAAACGTATTAAAAACTCCGTAACATCACTATTTATTTACCAAAACAGCCACGTGAGAGGATCAGAAAGTCATTTTTATGTAAAATAAAAGAGCAAAATACATGCAAAAAAAATTCAAGTCATTTTAATGTACGAGCAGGTTTATTCCAGTACTGAACCTACAACCTGTAAGAAATGAGATGTTACAGCTGATGTGTATTCTGTTTGCAGCTGGTGTAGGCCAATGAATAATTGAAACTGTGGATGTACAACCATAAAGTGTAGCACTGGGCTGGCTGTGATGGAGCCTGGCTGAACAAACCTGGAACAGCAGGAGAGTTTTAGCAGCCTGGCTGTCGCTCTGTGATGCCTCTTATACTCTGGCAGGGGCACATCAGTGTGTAACTAGGCTCATTAGAACACAACTCCATTGCCACATCAAAGACATCCCCTTTTTAAACACGGAATGGGATAGCAGTCCTTGGGCTATCACAGCGCCTAATTCATCCCTTCTCCTTTCATTCTTGCAAATTTTAAAAAAGTATAAAAGGCCCTTTAAATAATCACAATAAAAAAAAGAAAGTAATTTGAAATGGGTGCAGGAAGAACCAGTGTAAATCAAAACATAACTGCATGCCCATTCTTTTATTTGGATATACTTATCTGTCATAATGTTTCAGATGCAGAATGCTTCACTTCATGCCCTACAATGTTTTACTGCCCTAATTTGATTCACTTCAGCCCATGGTGTATTTAATCTTTGTCTGTGCCGGTTGTCCCTCTTTGTTGTCTTTTCTTTTCAGATCACACCTCCGACTGTCTCTGATTCACACGTTTTCCTTTAACTGACGTATCAAACAAAGGGTGTATCAGATGTTTTACTTTAACAGAACATCCAATCGAGTCCCAAATTGATGCAGCATTTCAGCAGCATCAGAACAATCACACTTTACCTCTTTTAGTCATCAAACCTCAAAGCCACTCTTGGACTAAACATGGATTTAAATATGTAGTGGTACCAGAAAGGTTTAAACTACCTCACTTTAATTCTGCTTAAGGTAGATTTGGTACGTGGTAGTACTTCTCCTCAGTCCACCTGTCTATCACCAACCACTGTTTTTGTCCCAGCTCTCTGCTAACTGCTCACGTTGCTCTGGACCGTCGTGGTCCCCCCAGAACGCTTCCTCTTCAGATGGTGGGCAGCATTGTCCAGTCGGCACGTCTTATCTTGCAGGTCTATCTGTCCCCTAATCCTGCCCGTGTTGGTTCTTTTTGGGACTATCCAGGTGAGATACACATCAGGGTTTTGGTTCCTCTGAACGTGATGCTAACCTATTTTATGTTTATGATCACAGTTTACACTATTGAGTTGCTTGAGTAGTTAAACAAACTCTGAATACAACTTTGATGAACAATGTATAAAAGGTCATAAAAGATGATTTATCACTTGATCTTGTCAGTTGCTAAAACAGTTATTGATTAAGTGTAATAAGATAATATCTTTGAGTTGAGTTAAAAAAAGTTTCTCCCTGAATTAATAAGAATAGTGGGGATGCATTTGTTCCTCATGATTCATTGCTGTGGTGCCCTTGACAGTACCTATAAATTATTAAAAGACTAATATTGTGACTTGAGCATTTGACCACACATCCTTTAGTCTCTCTCCCACTGGTTATTCTATGTGTCTTGTGTCTGTCCTCTTTCCTGTACACTGATGGATAAGATGGAAATTTCTGTAAACCGAGCAAACCGCAACCCCCCCGCTGTAAGATATCCACAGCTACTACAGAGCTTCCTGCCCCGGCAGTTCATTACTTCTACTTCTACTACATCGCAACATCCCTGTTGACAATTTCATAGAAATGATGGTTGGCACCACCAGACTCCACAGATGTCTCCTGCAGAGGTGGGAGTAACAAAGGCAAGAGTATAGTTTGGATTGTGTCATGACGTATATCCAGTTCTTGGTGTGTCTGTACCCATTATGTTTTAAAATGTGGCTTCAGTCAGATTCCAATGTGAACGGCTTGTGGTCTTAAGAACAAGAAGTCACTGTAGAACTAAACTGAATAAGAAGAGGCCGAATCAAGATGGTCCAGGATAAAAGGGATGAAGTAAATAAAGCTAGTCTTCAGCAGTATGCCACTCACGCATTGCTTTGGGTTGCAAAACAGCACTCGCTATTTCCAGGTTGCATTTATAACATCTTGTATTTATAGCATCACACGAGTGTTACTTACGACTTACATGAATCCATGAATCCATGAATCAACACTTTGGGGCAGGTCATCCAATAACCGGAAGGTTGGTGGTTCAAATCCCGCTCCATCCTCGTCCCTGGGGAAGACACCTCACTTCATGTGAGTGGTCAGAGAATTGGCAGCCATTTTTCTGTCAGTCTGCCCCAGGACAGCTGTGGCTCCAGACGTAGTTTACAACCATCAGGGTCTGAATGTGGAGTGAATGTATCCTCTGTAAAGCGTCTTTGCGTTGATTGATTGATCCATTATTATTAATTTTTACTTCCTAAATGAGTACTGGGCAGCTTCAGCTTCGGCATCATACAGTTTTTCCAGCTGCACAATAAATGTCTTTCTTGTTGGGACTGTATATTCCAACTAATATAATAATAATAATAATAATAATAATAATGGCATTCAACTTTGAAAAGCGGATGTTATTCACTATCATCTTTGAGAAAAGGACCATTGATTCAGTTAACATGTTTCTGGTGACAATGGCAGCCCCTAGGGGTGTAACAAAGAATCGATAAAAGTCAGAAAATCGGGTTGTAAATATGTTTCACTGTACAAACGTACTGTAAAACACAACAAAAAACAAAGCAGGACATTTTTTAATTTCCTTTTCCTCTTGCTTTCTTTGGATGTCCCTCACCCTCTCTCTCCACATCAAAGTAGTAGCTGCAGTCATTCCAGTGCTGTTTAATGAACATATTTCCAGTCCACCCACATGCTTATTCGGTGCCGCCTACATCAAAGAACCTAGGAGGAACCTTGGATGCTGTGATGAAAATGGGGCCTACTGCTCCCTCAGTCCAGCTTGGCCTCAGGCGTACTCTGCTTAATGTCCTCTTTTCTGACACTGAAGAGTTCCTCAGATGATGAGTCGAGCGTGGAAAGAGGTCCGGCCAATAGAAAGTAACACCAGAGGTCAAGTAAAGCTGAGGTCACAAAGTAGGTACGATGTTTGTTGTTTGTTTATGACACTTTCAGTGGGGAGAGAACATCTGAAGAGAAGCGGTGAAGGCAGCTTTCATTTCAGGAAGCTTGTCTGAATGGGTCAGTGGGTGTGGGGGGGTGTGTCCGTCCCCACCACATTTCAAACCAAACTCACCCCCATGCTGCTATCTAACTAGCAATCTGCCCTGCGCTCCAGGCACACCACTTCTAAAGGGAATGAGAGGTGACACACAGAGTGAGTCCAGTCCTTTCACACTCTAAAAACGTGGCATCGAACTACCAAGTTGACTGAGACACGCCCAGTGTTGCCAACCCCTCCATAGGGGAAGTCTCTATCGGCTGTCATCTGATTGGCATACTTGTCTATTTGCATATTTGAGTAACATGGAGGGGAGATGAAAACTGAGAGAAAATCACCACAAATAAATTTAGAACTACAGATGGGCTTTCTTCTGTTGATTCTTTTGAGTGTGGATTCCTATCGGTGAAGGAGGGACGGCTGTCTGCTCTGGATGCGGCAGCTGGGACTGATGCGAAGATGACCACCGTGAGAGCTTCGGGATGGGGGAGGGGCTTACGTCGCACCCGCTGCTGCTCCACTGGCGCTGAGAACCGAAAGGAACTGTGGAGCAATATGTGCTGTTGAGTCGGCGACTCGCCACCAGAAAAGTCTCCAATGAAACCAGAACAGGTATCTAGTTCTAGTAACAAGTTGCTTTTATGACGAAATGTCGTTGGAGGGCTCTGAAAAGTCGCTTACTTCAGCAACAAAATCACTAAGTTGGCAACACTTTGCCCATGCGTCTTTAGACCATCTCATGAGGGTGCTTAGAGTGTCTCTGACTCAAGTTTCTTCAGTGTGGATGTTTCTGTCCTCCTCTGTGACCTTGTGTTTTTTTCATGTCACACCTGGTGTACTTTAAAACGTTTTCCTTGAAAGCAACATGCTTCTGACCAAACTGCAGTCTGCTAGCCTGTATATTAGCAGCTGCGCTGGAAACATCCGTTGTCACTTTGAAGTAATGTCATTCATAGAAGGCCAATTCCTGTGCACTCTCTCCTCATTTACTGGTGTATTAAAGTGTTGCCAAGCACTTTTCAATAATGGTGGAATTGTGCAGTCTCTGTATATGACTCAGCACGGCTGCACGCTCTTTTGCCCAAGCCAGTCTTACTCAGTTGGCTGCCATACAAGCCCTCCTAATATAATAGAAACCAATTAACTGAGTGGGTGGCTTTTACCCAAATCTTGATTTTAAAACGAAGATTTATTAAAAAGAGTTACAATGTGGCGGCATGCTTAACCTGACTGGTGGCGGAGATATGATAAGCAATGTAATCCCTGAAGCGAGAGCTGATTAGCTTATCCAGACAGAGTCTCAGTTAGTGCAGAATGAAAATGGCTGCTGTCAAGGGGGGGGAAATATGTTATTTCAACTACTGGGAAAAAAAAATAAAATGGTTGTGGTGGTTGTGGTGACCTCTATTTTGGAAGCGTTTGGTGTTGTTTTTTTGTTTGTATGTTGTTGTTTTCTAAGACTTTATCCTCCAGTGTGTAGCAGGTTTGGGTTTAGGGAGAGAAGGATGTGTAGCCACAATAGACTCTGATTTTCAGTACTTTCAGTTGATAGTAGTTCCATTGTCAGTCCAATCTAATAGGATCTCCGACAAGCAGTGCTGATCTACTAGTCGAGTGCAATGGGGTCCACATGGATTCATGTAGTGCTGATCAAGTTATTGACATTTTAATGAGGCATCAATGAGATAGAACACCAATTCACATGGGGCAAATCATTGAACAATGAAGAACCAGCACATTCACACATGTGGTGTCGGGCTGGGTATCGATTCTGAATTTCAAAATCAGTTCCTGATCCCAGTTCAATTCATTTAACAATTCAATTTGGATTTGATTCAGTCAGGGATATGACAAATATTAGTTAACAGTTTTGCTTGGATTTAATAAAAAATATGGATTGGACTTGATAATAATAAGAACTAATGCTCAACATTTAACAACAAACCATCTGCACTGGTGCATTATTATCAAAAATGTGTTAATTAAGAAGCATCATGAACAGGATGGACATTGGCACAGGGGCAAGAACTGGCGGGGTGTCAACAATTACATAAAAACATCAATTTTTGGATTTTATGAATCGTTATTGGACCATTTCAAGGAAAATGGATTTAACCCAGGCCTAATGTGTTGCTGTGAAACAACGCCTTGGATGTGGTCTCACATTTTATCCTTGCTGCAATCCATCAACGTCAGTCAAACAGTGGATGTTAAAACGCCATGTAAATGGAGCTCTGGTAGCAACCTCCACCACATGTTGGACTTGGCCGGTCAGTGCTGTTTGTCGGAGGTGTAGCAGTCCTTTACTTCTGCTGCCCTCGTGTTTGCCTGCTCCTTGTCGGTGTTTATCTATGGATTAGACCTTGTCTGTTTGTCTGTTATGTACAGTAACACTCTGCTTCTTGCTGACAAGCATCTCTGTGGGATGCAGTGAAAATGAGGAAGTGGTATATTTTATATAAACTAGATTCAAATGAGGTGGTTTAGATTTAGTCCTTTTTTAAAAAAAGAAAACAAATATAATCATGTTCCCAGAATTCAACAGTATTATGTCCTTCTTTCAAGCAGGAAATTGAAATGTGTGCGGTGGAAAAAGTGTTGCTTCTTCCTGCACCTTGTATTTCTGTTCTGGAGGTTCTGGAGGTGATGGTTATTTGCATTTACCTACAAGCATATAAATATTGATGACTCCACACCTCATGTTAGTGTTCCTCTTAACAATGCCCATCAAATCTCAACCATACCAGTTCAGTTGTATTCATATAGACCAATGCTACAAATCACAAAGCTTCAACGGGCTTTTCAATGTGAAAGGTACTGATACTGTATTACAAAAATGGAGACCAAAGCACGGCTTTAATGATGTTATGTGACAACATAGTCGAGGTCCAGTGGAATTATCTTTCAATAAAAAATTCAGTCACACTTGAAGCATTGTAATGGAAAATAATATACTGAATGTAATGTTATGAAACCTCTGATGTGACACGTAGTTGAAGCTATATTCCACTAGAGTGTTTACATACTAATCACCTGTCTGACCATACATGAAGTCTGGGTCTAAACTTGTGACGTACATGGAGCTAATGAGCCCATGGGCCTGTTGACAACGCTGTATCTTCAGGGTTCTGCATCCCACATAGGAGCGCTGTGGCCTTCAGCTGAGATACGTTACAGCAATACACCTTCTTCTTTGTTGATTTTGCACATTTCACACCTCCAGTCTCTGCTCCCTCCTCTGTTGATAGAAGTGTGCCCGACATGATCTGGGGTTCGCACTCTGATTGCTCTCTGTACGACCTGTGTCTTGCAGCTGCTTCAAGACGTTCTGTCGAGACAATTCTTATTTCTCCAATGTTGGATAGCGACAAGTAGAATTTCCACAGCAAGCATTAAAACGTAATCTCATTTGTTTTGCTTAAACTGAGTTTCCTCAGTCCTATGCAATTTCATCCAGTTTCATCCAGTGCTGATGGCCCTTGTAGTCGATCATGTACCTGATGATGATGTACCTTCAGAAGTCCACAGTTTTGTGTATGGTGAGGATTTGAACTAAAAGTCAACATGCTTCCTGCTTTGCACTGGGCATGGAACTGAGCATGGGCTCAGATTGGGCTCTGAGGTCAGCTGGTGTCCATGTGTGCTAGAGGAAACACAGACTGAAATGTGCTCAGGGTTGATACTGTATGATACCCATCTAGGGCCCATTATTCCATGTGACCCATCCCTTGTAAACTGAGAGAAAATTATTTGTGTTTTGTTGATTTGACCACTGTTTCTACTACTTCATGTCTTTTTTAAATCCCCACAACTCAATGGAAGTACATATCAACTATGTTGTTCCCTTTATGATGTATTATTCTATGATATTCGATTCTATCTATGTCTTACACATACTGTAGATTCTGCGAAATTGGAGTGTAGGGGCCCACAGTAATGTGACAAAGATGGACCTGCTTGTTTAAAGGAGGCAGAATAATGCCATTCCAGTTTGTGATCTGGGAGGAATCCAGAGATGTGGAACCACACAGTGTCACATAGGACACACATCGTGTGCGATGTGCACTATAACCATCAGAGATGTGAACGCAGCTTCCTTAATACCTTTATATTATGTGTCCTCTGTCCAGGAGCTCGTGATCTTCAACGTTTTCAGTCAATGTAGTTCATCTTCCCTATTTTGCAGGTATAAAATACTTCCATCTGCTTCTTTGATTTGAATCAGAAGAAGTCGATTTCTTTGAAAATGATGTCACTCATCCAGTATTGTGGGTAGGTATCTCCCATCAAACTATTTTCTGAATGCACTGCGACAGGCCAGTTATTATTCAGTTATTCAAGCAAAAAAAAAAAAAAAGTCACTTTTGACATAATTGTGGAAGGCCATGATTTTCTCATTTCCAAGTTGTAATGTCTATTTAAACTTTATCCTCCATTTGCTGAGATCACGGCTCATTTGTGACTACTACAAACGCAGGAGATGGATCAGTGGCGGATACAGGCCAGGATAATGATGTCAGTCTAATAGGAATCAGTCGCTCTTTATCATCTATATTTTACTCTACTTGATACATCCCGATAAGCGTCTGCTTCCATTGTCTGGATGCTGAAGATAAAACAGAAAACGACACACAGCTCTCTCACAGGACCAAGTCAAACAGTAATTCACAGTTTTAGACTGACACTGACCCTTCACTGTATGCAGCATGCACCACGACACACGGGGGGGTAATTACTGTGAACGCCGGTCGAACATTGTTAGTTTATTTAATACAACTCATTTCATATGTATTTCTAAGGCCTAACATCACAGATTACAGTTGTCTTTAGAGTCGGCACAAATAGCCCTTGAGATCCTCAATCAGGATGAGAAAAAAAAAAAACCATAAACAAACGAACCTGCGTTATGGAGGAGTTCCATCAGCAGTGTCGGTCTAAAGCAGGATAACGAAGGGTCCTAATACAAGGGTCCTGAATACACAAGCTGAAGACATCCTTCATCAGCCTTTTTTTATTAACATGGGCCCAAAATCACAAAGTCTCTGCATCCCTCCATCCTTTGACCAACCATTCAGACAAGCACAAGAGTCATCAGAGGAGCAGCCCAGTTGTTCCTCTCCCCAGCAACACAGTTTCCTCTGGTAGAGAGGTGTGTACCGTGCACCCCTCCACAGGCTCTTCTGATTCTGACTCTGGTTCTCCTACCAGTTGGGAGCAATGCAACTGAGCTGATTAAATATTTAGTAAATTTACTGAATATCAGATTCAGTGTCTTGACCCTTTCTACCAAAGAAAAAACAGTTTCTTTATAATCAGCGTGGGAAGGGAGAAAAGGAGTCTGAAGGTAAACCATTTTCATCCAGAATCACTGTGTTGAGATGATTGAATCAGAAGTAGGAATGACTGAGAAGGAGGTTCAGGAGGTTTGACGTGTTTGTACTGCCGCACATATGAGTCGAGTGAAACATAATCACATATGAATTTTATTTCATCCGCCAGCACACTGGTGAAAATGTGATATGCATTAGTGTTGGTGGGGTAGCCCAGGGGGTCAGAGGAGCAGTGCTCCGCATGCTGGAATTCTCTGATGAGAATGTTCAAGCCAACAGAAATAATCTAATAGTTCTGGTCTCCGTATTAAAACAATACACCTGTATCCACAGGCCATGTGACATGAACGCATCACCGGCAGATACAGAAGGATGTTACAAGTTGTTATTGGTTGGATTCTTTTGTAGGTGGGAGAGAAGATAATGGGCCACCACTTGAGATGTTTAACCTAGTCATGGTTACCAGGAGTTTACTTCAAAAGCCTCGTGTCTAAAAATGGACAGAGGGTGTGTGTGTGTGTGTGTGTGTGTGTGTGTGTGTGTGTGTGTGTGTGTTGGGGAAGGGAGTAAAGATAGCCCATCTGTGCACAAAATTTGTTTGATCTCTGTGAAAAATTGGCTTCTGGTTCTGATTCAAACAGCGGTTGAATAGCCTGCCAGCTGTTCAAGTCATTTTGTGTGTTATGACAAGTGTATTATTCGATGCCCTCCAGCAGTCGTAGAAATGATGACGTGAGAGATGACGTCCGTATTCGGAGGGAAGATATCTGGATGGACAGGCAGATGGGGAAGTTGATAAATATATCAACAGGACGACTGCAGTCTGGGTCCAGGCTTGATTTCACATTTGCAGCAACCTCAGACCAGAGACTATACTGATGCAGTGGAGGTGCAAAACATGTTCAATGTATTTCATGAGGATTCTGACGCAGCACTGACGTTGATTATTTCCCCCAAAATAGTTCTGTCAAGTTAATTGATATTAATCTGAAAATGACGGGTCATCTCTTCACCATGTAGGGGATTTAACAGTGTCATGTAAAAAGCTTAAAGTGTGTTGAGTCTACTTGAGAAATGTCATTAAAAGGGGCTTAATGCTCAAATGCTATCCCATGAGATAATGTTGGACAGGAGCTCAACTTTAATTCTTATCTGACTTGATGTGAAATGTACCTCACGTTATTCCCTGGATGTTGTGAATGTATACATTGGATGATGATGAACAAACTCAACTCATTCATATTATACGTCCATGTGCATGAGAACTACACGTAGGGGAGACTGGATTCTTTTAGAGCTGCTGGTGTTTGAAAAATGATGGACATCTAATTTTGGAAAATGCCTTACATTTTCAGAGCAGCCCTGCTCTCTCAGGTTTGTCCTATCTGTGAAGTGAAGTAAAGTGAAGGTGATGGAAACCGCATTCTTACTTTCACACCGTCTCACTTACCTCTCAAGTTGCCATTTGCACCCTCTTGTCACCGGCAGTGGATCTTTTTCCTGACATTGGTTAAAGAGGAAAAGCTCATAAGCTCATCTAAGTGCAGAAGTAGCTGTATTTTAACAGCAGTTAACTGGCCTGCTTCTCCAGTTTGGACTCCTTCATGACAGAAACAATCATCTCTGTTGACTTCCCCGGTCGTGGTAGTAGGCCGATCTACATATCAACATATATCCAACATTCAGTCTTTTTATGTTTGTCTTGTGGATATTGAATGCATTCAATTCTATAGGAACTTCTCTTCTTGCCAATGCTATTTTTTTCCGCAATGTGGTCATTCTTAATGATGCTGAACATGAACACACACACACAAACACATACTGTATACCTACTGTAAAGGCATGTCACACAGCCTAGCTGTACAATACTGTAAGCACTCTTTCCTGCTGCGATCTGTGTAACTTCTTGTGCAAGCACCATTGTTTTCATGATATATATTTCATTAACAACATTGCTTTTTGAGGCTTATGACAAAATGCTGTGTGGATATTTCAGTACAGCAGTATCAATCATCTTTTTAATGTCAGTAAATGTGTATACTCCAACACGCCACCAATGTCCTTTACGTCACGCTCCTGGTAAAGCTCGGGGCCTTTTCTGGGTCTGTGCCTTTCTAATGCGCTTTCTCATTTCTCCACAGTGTTTCTCCCCCCCTCCCAGCCAACCAGCACTGTCTCTTCCACTCCTCTGCTCCTCCTGCTATTCTGGCCAAGCTAAGCCGCGACTGTCCCACATGCCATGTCTGCTGGATGTGTGAACAAAGCTCAGAGGGAGCGAGGTGAAAACGGACCTTTTAAGTGAGTTGGACTCAGTCAGGCAGGACAGCTGGAAATGTCTTCCCTTCTGATTCCCGGGGGAACAGAGATGGAAACCAAATGGAGTCTGACTGGCTTATTTTCTCAAGGTCCTGGAAGTGACCTGCTGCTACTGCACAACACAGACTGGAGTGCTGATGTTTGGTGGCTGGTTTCTGAACTGTCCAGTGGTTTGTCAGCCTAGCACAATGTAAAAGCCCCTCCTACACACTCACACACTAACACACACACACACACACACACACACACACACACACACACACACAACTGTCCTGCACCTCGTGCTGTTGTGGGTCAAATACTGTATCCCCACATGACACTGTGCAAAGTATTATGTGGGGATGAAGCTAACATGCTGCTGGCTGACACCAAAACCTCTTTCCACCTGGGAATGAATTCACATATCATGACGTTCGTTAAACAGCTACAAGACAAGTCAAACACTTTTAACCTTTTTTGGATGAGATTTTCTTTTAGCAGTGCATTTGCTTGTGGATGTGCTAGCTAGGGATGATTATGGATTTTGCAGGTGTGATTATTGTCAAGGAAACACACACACACACACACACACACACACACACACACACACACACACACACACACACACACTAACCCCTGCTGCCACGGCGGCGCTCACACTCAATTCAGTGGTGCCAGACTTCCCTTGGAAATCTAGACACTTTAGGAATTTCATTACGGAATGACATAGATGAACATGTTCCAGATATTTTGAACTGATCCAACAGTTTGGCATTAATCTGTCAGTTTGAACTGCTGAAGATCACTTAGGGTTCATGTTCAGTGGTAAATACCATTCAAAGCCAACACCAGAACTCAACTGTCATAGCCATGTGTCCACCCACTTAGTTTTTTTTCTTTCTCTTTCATGACAACAACGTTTCTCTTTCAGGGTGCTGCTGACTTGAAAAAAGAAATCAGTGTTCAAATCTATCAACGCCGGTGATGTAATTACATTTTAAATAGGCTGGTGTGATTAATTGAATCTCTATATTGTTCTGCCCTCAAACCAAACTTGATGAATCCATTTTTAATCAGTCGGTGGGAGGGAGGTACATTTATGTTTTATTTAACAAGCTGGAGCCTGAGACAGTCGTGCCTTGTCGGAGGTTTCCTGCACAGAAACCTCTTGAGTCATGCTGGATGGTGTTTTTGTGTGTTGCCTAAGGAGCAGGTGTCAGTGTCCTTTGTCCCTCTAATTCAGCCATATTTTAAATTTCACTGTTGATTTGACAATTAAAATATACATATAAAACATACAAAAATTTTATTTCTTGGGTCAGTTCACTGGCTTTGATTTTGGGGGGGGGGGTGGGTGCCCACCACTTTTCATCAAGCTTCATTTTG
>NW_027615477.1:0-41886 GCF_965212315.1 Lampetra planeri | reverse complement strand
AGACCTATGGTTGATTTACAATCTATGCAAACCTTTATAAATTCAACACTGGAACACTCAAACAATTCAAAAATATTTTTTATTGGTCTATTTATTTCTTGTTAGAAAGTCTATTTAAGACACATCACCCGAAAGGGTAAGTTGTTGTTAAACAATCTTCACTTGTTTTAAGCAAATTTTCACATTAAAAAAAAACAGAAAAACCTGCCAAGCAAGCAAGCATCTTATTGCACTGGTAGATTTTAGACTGGTACATTTGAGAGAAAATTTGCTTGAAATAAGCGAAAACGTCTAAAAACAAGTTGCTTTTACAGGTGATTTGTTTTGTTATATGCGTAATGACACATTTCTGACTAGAAGTGAGACATTTTGACTCAAAATAAGACAATTATTCTTTTGATTTTGAGTGTTTGTAGTAAACAAAGGATGGTTCTTGTAAGCACAATACCTGGAACCGCCATCTTGGAGATTTTTACAGGTTTACAGTGAATGGAGATTGTTCAAATGTGTTTATAACACCTTCGATGAGGCAGACACACACTTTCTACGTCAACAATATTACGGGGAATCTGTGTTGCGTTACAGAGCAGAGGTGGCGGTGTAGCTGACGGAGTCGCTGCTGAGTGTACGTGTGTGTCTGCAGACAGGTTACAGACAGGTTTCTGCAAGCATTCATACCTCCTAACTTGAGGGGGAAAACAGCTGCTGCCGTGACGTCGCATTCCGTCAAGTGTGTGTAAAAGGAATGTCAAACGCAAACAACTCCTCTTGGCTAACACCTTTCCCGTGTCTCTCTTTTCTCTTGGCCTGTCGTACCTTTGTGTGTTGTCCTTCTTCTGTGTGTGTGTGTGTGTGTGTGTGTGTGTCTCAGATGCTGCCCAGCTCTACCAACAGTACAGCGAGGAGGCCCAGAACTCTGAGATCCTGCGCCAGGCTCGCTCTGACGTTCACTCTGTGTGCGAGGACGCTACACCGTCTCCGGCTGCCTCACCCCCTCCGGCGCGCAGGCCTCTCCCGCCCCTGCCCCCGGTCCCACACCCCCACTCTTTGTCCCACAGCGGCTCCATCACCAGTGTCAGAAGCTTGCCGCTCCCCGAGCCCCCTAGGTGTGAGGGCAGGCCTTCCTCCCCACGTCTCTCCCTCACGCTCACGCAGTCGCCCACGCTGTGGCGGGAGCTGCCGGGGGTCAGGAACAGCTCTGAGCTGGAGGAGCTTACAGAGGACCAGCGGCGGTCTGCAGGAGGGTAACGCATCATCTTACTACACATGTAACACTCACAATTCTAGCAGAGAAAACCAAAATAAATTATAAAAAATGTTTATAAAATCAAACACAATTTATAAAATTATACCCAGAAATGAACAAATTAAAATAATAAACAAAATACATAAATTGATGAATATTTTTTAATCACTCTGTTTATTTAGGTTTTCAAGAAGCCTTGAAAATTAATTCACAAATTTTATGTATATATATATATATATATATATATGCATATTTTTGCTGACATACATAGACTAAATAAGTAATTTCAAACGTGTGTGTATGTGTGTGTGTATTCATCTTTGAACAGATAAACTAAGTACCGTAACAAGTGCCCCTAGACAGTTTTGGGCATCAACAGTTTCTCTTCCTTTCGGTTAGTGATTTATGGGAAATGTTTTGAACGAACGTGACGCAGCCATTTCCTGGTAATACATGAGGCAAAACGAATGCAGCGGCGCCTGTCAGAAGATACAACCACATAAGAGCTCACTGGATTACGTATGAGCCGGATGACGTCAATTTACCGTGACGTCTTCCTTCCTGTTAGTCAGATGTTTGTGACTCGTCAGCTTTATCAACTACAACAATAATACAGTAATACATTTAATTGGTACAAGCAATCACGAGTGTGGCCGGTAAAAGTGATACGATCTTTTAAAACCAAAAGTTTGTCTCAGTCAGAATGTATTCATCTCGTGTGTTTGTCTCGTTTGCCTGCCTCAGGTCAGATTTGAAGTTGTGACCTCGGAGGCCTCCTACTGCAGAAGTTTGGACATTGTTGTGGAGCATTTTGTCAAATCCAAACAGCTGGGGGCGCTGTTGACCACACAGGATCGGAACTGGCTGTTTTCCAGGCTCGCGGATGTTCGAGCCATTAGCCACAGGTCAGATGTGTTAATAACTCTATGCGCCCACGTCCATCTGATCTACATCTGTACTTACATGCACATGAAGCATTCAGGATGAAACACGTAGAGCTGTGGTGATTTTTTTTTTTTTTTACTGTGGAGAAACCATCCAACTTGTGTTTTTTATTTGTCCAGTTTTTTGTCAAAGCTGGAGGAGCGATTGGAGTCTGACATCATGCACTTCACGGTGTGTGACATCATCGCTCGACACTGTCAGCGCTTCAAAATGGTTTACGTGCCCTACCTCACCAACCAGTCCTATCAGGACGCCACCTACCAGAGACTCATGTAAGCTGCTGGTGTCACCTGAAGCCCTCCAGGATGTTTCTAGGCTCTTCTCCTCTGGCTCCCTTTTGATAGACCCCCCCCCCCATCTGTCTTTTCTTCCAGGAATGAGAATCAAGGGTTCAAACGGATTGTGGAGAAATTAGAGAGAAGTCTCGTTTGTCAGAGACTTCCTCTTCGCTCCTTCCTCGTCCTTCCATTCCAAAGAATCACACGAATCAAGCTGCTGGTCCAGGTTCGGTTTTGTAGTACTTTTCTAGTATTCAAAGGTTCAATTTTGCCGTCCTCGTCTGGTTTTAACGCACACACTCTTCCTGTCCAGAACATTGTGAAGAGAACAACTCCAGGCACAGTGGAGGCGACGCAGGCCATCAAAGCCTTGAAGCTTCTGGAGAAAGTAAGCTGTGTTACCATAGATTCTGCACAGATTTTCCGCACATTTCTCTGCATCGTCACTCTTCCCTCTTGTAGCTGATTCAGGAGAGTAACGACAGCATCTCCCAAATGGAAAGCATCGAGTCCCTGGTCTCCCTGAGCGCGAAGGTGGACTTTGAGTGCAGGGTGAGTGATTATTAGTAATTATTCCATCATTGGCTCACAGTGACCATGTGACACAAGAAGTGTTTAACATACATTGGCTGTCACCGTGCGTCTTTTTTTTTTGGTGAACAACTTTTGATTACAGAATGGTGACACGGTGGTACAGTGGTTAGCGTGGTCCGTGGTTTGCATGCTCTCCCAGTGTCTGCATAGGCTTCTCTGCGGGTACGCCGGGTTTCTCCCACCTCCAATAGCATGCTGAGGTTAATTGGTCACTTTAAAATTGCCGGGAGACGATGAATCAATCCATCAATCTTATAGAACAAAATGAAACAACAGCAGCAATTGTATGCATATCCTGTACATCGTCATTGCTGAATAAAGCCTCCTGTCAACAAGGGTTGCGCTCCTTCACGAGAGAAGTCTCCTCACTGCAGTAAATCCTGCATAAAGGATTTTTTTCACTTTTTGCAAAACATTCTAATAATAAAATGGTATTTTCTAGACTGATACTGTGGATATGCCGTCCAATATAAGTTACATCACTGGTTATATATTATATTATTATTATTATAAATATTTTATACATATATATATCTTGAAAATGTATCTTTAAGCCTGGAATTGGGAGATGTCTACAGAGTTTTCCTCCTTTATGTATTAACAACTCGGGGTTTCATTAAACCTGCTCTCCAGACACAGCTGAGTCACAGGATCAGTTAGGCAGCGTGAGAATGAGGCCACACCACGCAGACACAAAAATAAAAACACGAGCACGCAATAAACTGCAAGTCGACCTGTCATCATGACATTCTGTCTGTGTCTGTGTCCGTGGTGCAGACTCTTCCTCTGATCAGCCAGTCTCGGAGGTTGGTGCGTCAGGGACCGGTCACCGAGCTGATGGATTTCTCTCTGAAGGACACAGAGAGGAATGTTTACTTGCACCTTTTCAATGACTACTTGCTGCTTTCACAACAAAAAGAGTGAGTCCGGCCACACCGATCCTAGTGATAAAGTGATGAAAAAACATTTCCTGCATCCTGCGTACCTCGTCATCGATCTCATCGCTCTGTTTCCTTCCGCCGTCTGTGCCGTCCAGAGGGGGGAGGTTCACGGTGATCGACCACGCTCCAGTGTCGGAGCTGCGTGCGGAGAACTGCCGCGTCAAACTTCACTCCCTGCAGAAGAACCTGTTCAGGCTGCACATGTCACACAAATCCCTGCTGCTACGGACCGACACACAGTAAGACACTGACCGACTGGAGAGGAATTACCCGTTGTTGTGTCACAGAGTGCAGACAGATTTACACAAGGGGTGCTCGTCTGTCCTTCAGGAGTGATAAGCTACGTTGGATATCAGCCCTTTCCCGACCTCATCCTGAAATCGATTTTTCTTCTGCACAAGGTGAAATATGGTTCAGATGATGCTGCTGCTTTTATTTGACATCCAGCACAAATGCTCTGTGTTTTTGCACTTTCTGTCTGAGTTTCTTTAGAGGTAGAAATGTGTTTGAAGTGACTGAGCAAACCTCAACAGTATTTTCTGCATTGGGCCCCCCATTAGAGCAGAATACTGACTAACAGCAGCTTATCCTGTATTTACTTCAAACTGGATTCTGCAGGTTCACGCAGAAACCGACTAAAGGCTGAGAGAAGACCTTGTAAAATAAAGATCTGAACTTGGTGGTGTTGGTTTGGACAAACCTGTTTACAGTGTGAAACATATCAGTGCATCATTGATCTTTGAAGACTGCAGCTCAGACACATGTTCTCTCCCTTCAGATTTCCCTCAGATGCAGTGTATCAGGGCTTTTGTTTCCCAGCCGCCCGATGAGCTGTCTTTAGAAAAAGCCGATATCATATTGGTACACCAACAAAGCAGTGACGGTAAGAACCTCTCCTATCATTCCCGCTGAGAAAATGACCCCTCATTCCCTCTGTTTGACTGCAGCACTGCATGGAACCTTATGTTTGGAGAAGCATTTGTTGACATTGCCTACTTCCTACGTTTTCCAGGTTGGGTAGAGGGGACCAGACTGTCAGATCGACATCGTGGATGGGTGCCCGAGTCCCATTTGGAATTGATAACCAACTCCAGAGTCCGACAACGCAATCTGTCCGATGCCCTCAAGCTAACAACAGCCACAGCTACAGTATGACGTGGAACGGACCTTCACAGAGAGGCATCCAGCGTAGGCTGTCGGTGATAAGACTCTCAGTTGGTTTAGGATGCATGCTGGACGGAATGAGGAGTGGACATTTAGTGCTCCAAATGGGGGTGTCGGTCTTTGAATTGTTTACAACAGTGCAACAAGTAAAATGCTGTAAGAAAACTTCCGGAAATAACATGATGTCCCACTCGTGACTCTATAAAACATTATCGCCACAACCGTCAACATTTTGTTCCTATAATACATCAACTGACTGGTGGTTTTAGCAATGTATTTTAAAGGAGAGTTCAAGCTTTTTCCAACAAAATGTTATTTTCTGGAAAGTATAGTATTATGTGTATATTGAACAAAATGTAAACAGAATGTAAAAGGAATGTTTTTGTGATCCGTGCTCATTAAACTGTGGGCCCCTGCATGTCGGAGACCTGACAGAAAATCTGCTTCTTGTACTTCAAGTGGTACGTGTAGAGAGTTTAATAAGTTACGCATAGTACATTTCAATAAATATAGAGTAAATTCTGTCTCTGGGTACTCCAGCTTCCTACATCCATCCACCAAAACCATGGACAGTTCATTTTGTACTGTGAATGGACCAAAGGTGCCACACGTCAACCTCGAGATGAGGTGACGACTCGTAGTATTTTTGAGTATTTTCTGATATACTTGCGATGACACATTCTCAGTAGTGAAATATCGTCCCAGTAATGGGACGAATGTAGTAAGAACATGGTTGCAGTATATTACAGTTGGTACAGCTATAGGAATTGTTTACATCAGCGTTAAAGCCCAATTTCCTGAGTAAGCTGCTGGTTCCCCACAAAGAGATTCCGTTTGAGTCCGTTTTCCGTTTCTAATAAAAACTGGTTTATCATCACGGATCTGCTTACAGTCACTGAGAACAAGTTGAGTGTTTACAATCATTTGAGCGACTGTGTTTTACGAACCTCCTGGCATGTGCCTGCAGAGGTTGTTGAAACGAGGTAAACAACACGTAGTAGGGGGATGGGGGGGGCGCGCACGCAACGCACGTAGGCCCTCATTGGGCGTAAACATGGGCGTGCACGCACGACGCTCTGGAGCAGCGATTGGTGAAATGCGCCATCAATCATTAAATTCAGGGCGGTGTGTGCTCTGATTGACAGCCAACGCAGTCCACTCACACCCGCCGTTGGTTGACTTTAATTGGACAACGCTTCTGTCAGTCTAAATTCTCATCTCCGATTGGTCACAGACGAACTGGGCGGGGCTCTGCAGTGTTTGTTGTTTTCGTCAAGCGGACCAGTCGACATCTTTAAGGCGTTTGCATTCCCTCAGTTATGACAGAAATCTGAGCAAAACCTTTTCAGTTAAGGCTTTTTTGGTTCATATTTCAACCGACAGAGAGTGTATTTGAGTGAGAGCGATTTGTGTCGTCTTCAAAGGTACGTTAACAGAACCTTGCTGAATTGTTAGCCGCAGTTAGCATGCGTGTACGCAAGCAGGTTAACCGTTGGTTTACGGTACCGATGTTTAAAGGCGATTGTCCGAAGCCAGTTGCAGTTCGGTGTGTCTCTGAGGTCGTTTCAGGAGTCAGTGTAGAAGCAGGGAGCCTGGGTCCTCTGTTGTCGTGAGCCGTGACTCGTCAGATGACCCCAAACATCGTGACCCCGAACGTTTGTGTCGTCTCGACCACAGACATCAGAAAGAAGGTTACACGTTGTTTGTAATTATAAGACCAAACAATCAAAGAAAAAAACATTAAGTTTACCCTGTCAAATACTTTTACATCCACAGTTTGGTCCCAAATAAGTGCAAACAGGAATCAGCAGGTGTGTCTGTGAGGAGTAAACGACATCTGGAGGTTTCACCCTCTTCAAAGTCTTCGTGCATTTGGAATTTCATGGGGAAAACTACAAATCCTGCAGAGAAATTGTGAACGCATTCAACTAAATGGACATTTTATTGTTACATACTTCAGAGTTTATGTTGGCGTTTGGCAGGAACATAAGTCCTTATTATGCCCCTATAGTAGGTCGTTTTATTTTTTTCAGGTTTATTACTTTTCGTCCTGGCTCAAAACAACTACAAAACCAAAATGAACAAATGAAAATACATGGCAGCAGTCAGGTACGACACAGGTACAAAGGTCAAGCATGTTGGTTTAATCAGTAATGTCAGTATATCTGGTGGTTGATAACGTTTTATCTTTTCACCTACGGAGTCCTGCTGTGACCTCCGTGGATTTAATGAAACATCCCACTAAATGTGCAGCGATCCTGCAGTTCCTCAGTCTCTGTGTCACTTGTTGACTCCATCCTCTCGTCGGTGAAGTCAGCAGCCTTTCTCCTTTGTCTCCACTAGCAACAATGCTGTTGTCAGGAACTTGATGTTTTCGTGTGTTGTTTGTCTGCTTCTCTGCTGTTCGTACGCTTCAGATGGGGAGTCAGTACCAACGCTCAGTACCACTGGAAGTCAGGAGAGCAGAAGGAGAGCGGGTCCGGGCCAAGCACCCTGACAAGATCCCGGTTAGTATTCGGACAGCAAACGAATACATTTTTTTTAAGACGAGTCTGACACTCCCAACCATTCACCTGTTGATTCTCAAACAAACAAACACTGTTCTATGATCACAAGCCTTCATGTTGTTGGCAAATATAAACTTTGACTCAGTATACTGTAGTATCTGCAACCAGGTTTGTGTATTCTGCCACAGCTGAGTCAGCGCTTTGGAGCCACAGCGGCTCCATCACTGACCCAGTCTCTTAAAATAACACAGGAATCACGGTTCCACAGCCGAGTGTCATCAAACACCAAGACGTCAGAGGCTTTCAAGTCACGTGCACGTTGTTTCATGCAGCGGAACGCTGGTTACACACCTGCGACTGGTCGGCCCCCGTGGACAGATGCCAAACAAACATATGAAAATGTTTGCGTGTTTGTGTGTCTACTTTTCCAGATCATCGTGGAGAGGGCGCTGAGGTCACGAGCTCCTGAACTGGACAAGAAGAAGTACTTAGTGCCCTCAGATTTAACAGGTGACTGATACACACACACAGAACACCAATACTCTGTGAAATGACAGAGCTGTTCGCTCAGCGGGAGCCTCTATCTCCTCCAACACAAGTGAGCGTCAATATTACAACAGCAACTTCCTTTTTAAGATAAGAAAAGATATGATCAGCCTTTATTGTCCCGCAGCAGGGGAAGTTTACGTCATTCCAGCACCAAAGTTGAACGCGCTCGTTTCTTGACTACGGGCTTACACATTGTAACTTGAGTATTAGCATGTACATGTAGGTACCAGATGCCCGCGGTGGTCCGCTGTGACCCCAAGCTGCCTTAAGTGTCAACTTGACAACCTGATAAAGAAAAGTGGGTGCAGATGAGATTGTGGTTCTGTTATTTTGTGCGGACTTGAACCGCAGTCCCACCGTTCAACGCCAGCAGAGATGTGATCTGTGCGTCTACTTTGTGTCCTGCTTTTTCTGTAAAGTGCTTGAGGATGATCTCAGGACAGTTGAAAAGTCAAAACCTGCAGGCATCAAGATAAGATAAGATAAGATGAGCCTTTATTGTCCCACAGAGTGGGAATTTACTGCATTATATCCACAACAGTAGTAGTAGGAGTAGAGATAAATGAAGCTGCTGTCTTCTTTTGCTGTTGCCAACCTCTGTTTGTGATGTGTGTTTTTAATTTCCTTTAATCCAAAAGCAGCCCGTTTCTTCGTAGGTCCCGTCTGTGTTCCTGGAACCGACTGTCTCGCGTGTCAATGTCTTGTGAAATGAAACCGACGTGTGACCTCCGCTGACCATCTTTCTTTCTCTCTCTCTCTCGTTCTCGCCTTCCTTCCTTTTTTTTTTTTTGTTGTTGTTTGAGTAGTGGGCCAGTTGTGCTTCCTGATTCGCCAGCGTGTGTCTCTGAGACCGGAGGAGGCGCTGTTCTTCTTCGTCAACAACTCCCTCCCCCCGTCCAGCTCCCCCCTCTCTGCCGTATACGAGGTAAATGCACTTTTTTGCACAGGACCACCCAGCGTGTGTCAGTGCGAGGTTGTTTGTGAGTTCTCAACCCTGTAAACAAGCTTCGACTGTTTCGCAAACATCCTTCCTGCTCAACTTTCCAGTCCAGACTCATGAATATTCATCTGAAAACTTACCGGACATTTTGAGGGGGAAACAAAAATGCTCCTTTTTGTCACAGTTCCTGTTTTTTTTTTTTTTTGTCCGTCTGTTGCAGCCGATATAACCAAAGAGGGAGTCTGTGAAAACTATTTTATCCACCAAACAATTTCAGTATCAATCGTAGTAGTTGTGTTGTTACTGGGTGCCAACGTCGTACATGCACAACTTTCAGGTGTAAGTAGTAGTATGACGTACGATAAAGTGGACGTATTATGTCTGTGCGTGTATTCAGGGTCATATATTTTCATGTCATCTGTTCACAGGAGCACCACGAAGAAGACCTGTTCCTCTACATGACCTACAGCAACGAGAGCGTGTACGGCGCCTGAGCAGACACGAAAGACGGGAGAGCTTGAGGACGAAAAGAGGAGGAAAGACTTTTGAACGCTACACAGCATTAATACTCTATATATAAGTTACGGTATACAGAACTACGGGCTGGAGGAAAGGTGTGAGTCCAAAGCAGAAGAGTTGGCTTCGGGTGCTACTTGGTAAAAGAATTGAGCAACAAGATGAATTCAAAGAAACAGAATGTATGTCGTGGAAAAAGGAAGTTACACGAATTTGAGAGCTCTCTCCTCATTCTTTTTCATTTGTATTTAATGCAAATAGTTTTGTTTTTGTAAATTAATATACATTTTTTTTTGTGGCAAATAAAAGTGAAAGTGCATGAGTGTTGATTTCTCATTTTTCCAAAATAAAATTCAGCAAAACGATTCGTCCTCTTAGTATTACTACTTGTGTTATTAGTATATATTCACTACCAGTCAGCAGTTTGGACACATAGTTCATTCACTTGACTATATAGATTTAAAGATAGTCACTTGTTAAGCTTCTGCCTAGTCCTCTGGTTTAGGGGAAGGACACACGTTCATGGGGAAGAAGTAATTTTAACCAAACAGTGAAGTCATACCCTCACAGGATACATGCACGCCTTGAAAAATGCTCTATTATGTTTACATCCTCCCCTCGTCTGCAGGAGTCATGTCTGCGTCACAGTAGGCTTGAGACCTTTGTTGTCAGGTGATAAGGTCCGACTGAACGGAGACTTATCAGGGTGAAAACGAAAGTTAGAGAAACACACCAACGGAGCCATGGAGATGAAGGAGATCGACACGGGAGGTGAAGCAGGAAATGATCTGCTGGAGGCCAAACCTCAAGGTGAGGGAAGTTTTAGCTACTTTAGAATAAGTTTCAAGTTTTGGACACAGGGAATTAGACTTTGTCACAAATGTCAATAATTAATTTCTATGATCTGTGTTTGATTTCCAGCTCTGCTTAAATGCGTCTTTCTTGTTTGGTTTTAGATCCACTTGAAGGAGACTACCACTACTCTCGGCTGAAGAAGCCATCAGAGGACATTTACTCAGAGGCCTTTTTCAGTCCTGCTTCACAAAAACAACCAGGTAAACTTGGGGTTTTCTCTCACGTTTCCACCAAAAACA
Organism: Lampetra planeri; assembly: GCF_965212315.1. Classification (NCBI taxonomy): domain Eukaryota; kingdom Metazoa; phylum Chordata; class Hyperoartia; order Petromyzontiformes; family Petromyzontidae; genus Lampetra; species Lampetra planeri. Next base: position 31,112 of record NW_027615477.1, on the reverse strand, counting down.
ACAGGCTCAAACCTGCAGCAGGTCAGGGCTTCACCACACCCTGTCACTGATGTGTTCCCCAGGAAAATGATTGATTAAAAAAAAAAAAAATTATATAATAAAAAATTATAAAGAATAATTTTTAAAAATCCCCAAAAATTAAAAAAGAAAAATGATTGACAAAAAGACATGAAAGTTGGACTGTTGTTTCATCATATCATATGTTATCTATTTTTTGACTCTTTAAAAGAGACTTGAGATGTGTAGAATTAAGTTCCATTATTATTAACGTCAAGTGTTCAAACTAACTACTATCACCACAGTCACAAAAAGTATGAAATTTTTCATGACAAATAGCAACAAATGCATCAATGAAATAAAATAGTCGACATGAACAATTAAATACTAACAAATAAAATCATAGATATAGATTCACAATATTAAAAAGATAAAAGTTCACTTGTTCATTTCATAATGAATATATACAAAGTGATTATTCATTCATAACTCATGTTAACGTAATATTAGATAATGCAAATATCTTTTTTTTTTTTTTACAACAGTAAAACACACCCTATCTGTGTTCCCATAAATACAGAATGAAGGTATTGCGTCATCATTCTGACTAAATAGTAAAACGGATTTATCACTGTGACAACAATGCACTGAGCTTTGTTTTTGGTGTTTTATCTGTTATTCATTAATGAAGGAACTCTGTTGTTACGTGAAAGTATAACCTTTGCAGCAGAAGAGTACAATATTTCACTTGTCCCTCTGTGGCGTCTATTTACAACAAGAGCTCGGCCAAAATTTCATTTCACAACACCGAACCATCGGCCTGTAAATGTCTGGGAGAAATAGAAAGACATTTATGTTGAAAACAAGAAGAAAGCCCCACCAAGAAAGAAGAAAGAAAGACCTGTTGACCTTTGAACGGGACTTTAGCGGTCTATTGTTTGATTCAAATCCACCCAGCGCAATAAAATGAAATAAAATCACACATTCATTTGTAAACGTGGGTACAGTCCATGAGAGGTTCTAGTGAACTGATATATCCTTGTGTGTGTGTTTTTTTTTTACCCCACAACACTTAATCAAAAGAACTTGAGGCGAACGCGATTCAGCAGAAACACAAGATCAATTCCACAAACAGAAATAAAGTAAAATACATAATACAACTCACTGTGTAAATTGTTGTAGCTATTAGGCCTTTAAACATCGACTCAGCAACACAACATGTTTCAAAAGAAAGAAAGAAACTTTTTATTAGTCCCGCAAGGAACAATATCTGTACTTCTTAATTATTAATCCTACAAATACAGTTTATGCTTGGTCGGCAAATCTCCTGTTGTAACTCACAGAGTGGACATTTTATGAGGTCAGAACAGAATGGAACAGGAAATAAAAACTGTGAATAATTAAACGAATGAATTGATGAAGTCAGTCATAAAACAAACCTGTAGTTTTTACTGGGCCAACTTTCAATGTTTTTATTGTTTGTTTTATTGTGGTTTGTTCAAATGTTATTCTGTTTTCATGGTTGCATATTACTGTGAAGCACCTTGGGCTGCGTGAATGCATGGAAGGTCCTCTTAAACTAAAGCTGATCGGACGAACGTCCCACCTCAGGCTCCTGACTTGTGAACAGAGCTGAGTCATTGCAGAATGTCAGGAGCATTGATGAGTCATGCTATGATCTCCTGCGCACAAGGCCGATTGCAACATGATTCCGACGTACCGACTTCGAGCCAGACACTCCAGACACAACATCGTAATCACAGGCAGAGCAAGCTACGGTGTGTTCAGAGGAAATCCTCCTTCCCCTTTGCTTGAAGACTTACCACGTTTTTGTAGTTTTTGTAGTTTTTGTGTCGGTGTTGTGACTCTGAAACGGGTTTGACGCCAGCACTGATCTCCACTGACCTCAAACACATTGTTTGTTTCACTGACTTTATCTACTTCCACACAAACACCGTCATCTCAAATGTTGTGGAAGCTGAAGGACAATACTGCTGGAGGTTGAGGGGAGGCCATGTTGCTATGGTGATGAGACCAGGGGGGGGGGCGGATTAAAGCTGCAGGCTGACAGGGCTGGTCGACTCAACAGAAAAGAAGACGGAAAAGAAAAAGCCTCCCCACTCTCCGGTTTCCTGGACTATTTTCCTCATGTACATCAAAACCTGCCACATCTATGGTGCACACCAAAAAGATGAAGCGCGTTCTAACTTGTCATGTGACTCAGAGTCATCGGTTGAGCTGGAGGGGGACAAAGGTAGGCTGCAGAGCTCTGCTCGGCCCGGATGTGTGTCCCTCTAACGTCAGGCTGATGCCTCTGTCTCAGCAGACAAACGGGCTGAAAGAAACCTGCGTCTGTACCGTGCTGCATGCGTCGTCCTGCTGGTAATCAGCCTGATCCTGCTGGTGGCTGTCATCGCTCTCAGTGTGCAACGTGAGTACCCGCAGCCATGGCTGTCACCGAACCGAAGCCCTCCAGCAGATCTGGTGGAAGACGGCAGCTGAGACGAGGTTAAAGGGGTCAGGGGTCAGCTTGTGGAGAAGTGGCGTTGTGAACTGTAGAGCAGGGATCTGTTGAAAGAGTTTCCAAAAACCGTCTACTGAGAACTGTTTTTTAAACCGCCCATCTCTGGTCAAATGTAGAGCTGGAGACAGATGAGTTACAACAATGTGTAAATTGGTGAATGATTTCTCGACCAACTTTTGCCACTTTTTCCAGTGAAATGATGAAATATGAAATGAAATAATACTTTGAGTTGAGATGACTCCCTCTGACTGACGAGTTAATACACATGACAATGAACAAATATGCAGGATCGTGCTGCGACATCTCTCAACTAAACGCCTTTGGAAGGGCGACGTGTGGTTCTTTGCACAACAGCAGCCTGAAGCTGTTGATGTTCTCCCTCCTCTAAACTCCCCCCTCTTTACTCTGATTTCTAGTCCAAACCGGATCTGCCGGCTGCCAGTACAAAGCTTCAGTGCCGGTTCAGTCTCGCAGTTCTCAAGCCCAATGTGAGTTTGAGACAAAGTGATGAACATAAAAACCTGCCGAGAAGCTGAGAAAACTGGTTTTGTTCTGCTTTCTGTTGACAGGAAGTAATACTCGTTGTGATATAACAGCCACATCGAGCTGAGATCACTCAGTGTTATTATTTTCACACACATTCTGTACATTTGTGCTCATGCATACAGGAAGTCCTGCATTTGCTTTGTGCATAAATGGAAATCGATTCTTTCTCTCCTTGAGGCCTTCCATGTCTGCACTGCCCTCGCGGGTGGCTGTTGTTCGGTCGGTCCTGTTTCTACCTGTCCACGTCCAGGCTGAGCTGGGATGAGAGCCAGAAGAATTGCAGCTCTGTCGGAGGATCTCTGGTGATCATCACCGACCAGACAGTTCAGGTGGCTCCGTCCTCCTAACTAGTCCTCACAGCACAAACCGACATGGAATTGAAAAAAAAGGAGCTTACACAGGAAAGGTGTGTGACTGCTGCGTTGTCTTGTAGAACTTCCTGACCGAACAGGGGAAGTTGCAGTACTGGATGGGACTCAGTTACAGAGGAACCTCATGGACCTGGGTCAACAACACTGTGCTGGGACAAAGGTGAGACTCCAGCAGGTTCGCTGGCAAAAGAGCCTCTGCACACTCAGCTCCTTTTTTTTTTTTTTTTTTTTTCAATTTTAAATTAAATTAAATTAAAATTATTGTTATTATTTTTCAATTTTAATTGTAATATAATAATTACAGAACAAGCAAACGTTTTCTTTTAAAACATTTAAAAAAACTATTGTTATTAGTAGTAGTAACAGTAGTAGTAATAGTAAAAATAACTTGCCAGAAACGTGTGTCACACACATAAAAGGAACAAAATATGAGATTCGATTCACTTTTATCTGTTTATAATCAGACACTACTGAGGATTCCACAGACGTGGTGCTTCTGGGGCAAATGCCACAAGCCTCGCTCCCAGAACAGACACTCCTGCTACGACACATACAGCTTTAAAGTGCTTCACAACAAGAGATTTAAAAGAAAACATGAAGCCAAAGATTAAAACAAAGTGAAACCCTGAATAACAGTCAGACTTATAGTTATGAAAATGATTCAAAGACTACGAATGAAACAATAATAATGGAAACATTCAAAAACGGTTAGATGGTTCTGAAATTATTTACTACAGTATCCTGTAGTGCAATGATCGGTTTGTGATTTGTTTCTACAGCTACTGGAAGGAACCTCCATCAGCGGAGGGATGTGGGCTCCTGATGAGTCAGAACCCTCGTGAGAAGAACTGGATCAGCATCCCGTGTCAGGACTACGCCTACTTCATCTGCCAGCTGCAGCTCAGGCCGCCTTTCTCTTCTCCGTAACCATGACGCATGAATTTCCCGCCAACCGTTCAAATAATTCTCCTCAGCATCAGTGTCCTCCAGAGAAAGACGTGCTGCGTTTAACATGAATCTGAGCACCTATATCCTGATCATGACAACAAGTTCACCACAAATTAAAGTCAAATCAAAGGGGTTTTATTGTCGGGCAATAAACTGTCGTTCAGTTCATAATATATGTTAATATCTGGCTTTAGTTTAGCTGAGCGTGTGCTACTGCTACAAAAATAATGTACTATAGTGTAATACTGCAGGAATCATTGCACCGTTGACGATACAGACAAAGTCTGATGATTCTGGTTCAGAAGTAGGAGATGACGCAGGTTTGAAGCTGGTGAGTCGTCCACTCTTTGGAGAATTCCATTCTAGACATATTTAATGTCCTGGTTGTCCTCGGGCTCCTCGGGCTCCACGTCCAAACCTAAAGCGCTGTGGCGAATCATCTGCCAGCCGGCCAGTGATCTTCTGTTTCTGGATCGTTTGGCTTTTCTGAGACGGACCCCGTCTTGGTGTCGGTTTTCTCTAAGTCCTCCTCTTTTTCCTTGTCATCCTCTTTGGAGAAAGCCTTGATGTATCGCCGCATCTTTTGGAACATGGGATCGTTCCTGTCCTCGACTCTGCAGAAATAAAGCACCCGTGACGTCATCCTGATGTGTGAAGCCAGAGTACTCCAGAGTACCACACGGAGCGCCCACCCCACGGACCTTCTTGCTATGTGGCTCCAACCACCATGTCATGCTACATTGGCCTTAGGTGTGAATGTGAGTGTGAATGGTCGTCTGTCCTTCGTGTGGCCCAGTGATGAGCTGGTGACTCGTCCAGGTTGAACCCTGGCGTTCACCCGTTGGCAGCTGGGACCGCCTCCAGCGAGTAAACGGGAGAAGATGATTGAATGTAACATTATTCTACTGTGTTTGTACGCTGTTTTCGGTGTAATTCTCCTTTAAATCCCTGACGTCTGATCCTGACTCACCGGAGGTACCAACGCTCCGTCAGGCCGTAGCTGAGCCCACACACCCCGAGTCGAGGCCACAGGCAGCGGGGCAGCCTCCTCTCCAGCATCAGCGTCGTAGCCACCACCTGGGACACCACCGTGACATCTGTAACCATGACAACAGCATGCACCACGCGTACCTTTCGTACCTGAGTTCTCCAGAGCTCGTCTCTCTCCTGGGCCACACGCCAGTGCGTGTCGCTCATCATGGCGATCAGCAGGTTGAGCAGCAGGATGTAGGACACGACGGAGAAGGCGCAGTGCAGCACGTGGACGATCGGGGGGGTGGTGAACGTGTGGTCCACCGGCAGGTCGATGAGACCGACGCTGAGCTCGAACTGGGAGAAGAGGGTGATGGGGAAGGAGCGGTACGCTGGGATGGAGTCAGGCTCCTGGGTCATGTACACCATCCACAGCGCTGAGAGGGGGAAAACAGGGACGCGATGAAGGGGGACAACTTCAAAACTGTGACGTCGTCCATGTCGACAGTGTTCTCCAGACTGTACTCACAGGTGGAGAAACCCATGAGCACAATGAAACTCAGCCACATGAACTTTGTCAGGTCTCCAAATATAATCTAGAGGGAAATGAGACACGCAATTAGTCTGAACTATAAACCTCCGACACCAAAGCGGTTAGAGCATATGTGGACAGGTGTGTGTGTGTGTGTGTGTGTGTGTGTGTGTATGGTCACATTGATGTTTGTAACAACACATTTTAAACATTTAAAAATTTCACGCTCACATTCAGTCCTGTGGACAGTTTAGAGGGATGGGAGGAAGCTGGAGAACCCAGCGAGAGCCCACACAGACACACGCAAACTGCACACAGAAAGAGTCAGGTGCCTCTCACTATGAGGAGACGGTGCCAAGCACTTTCACTACCGTGTCGGCCGAAAGTTATTAAAAAAAAGTCAACTTATGTCCCTTAATAACTGTCTGGGGTTGAAATTTCCCAGTATTCCAACCAGTGGCCTATAAAGGGTTAAAAGTGAAAGTTACAGCCTGTTTTGCAGAGTTGAGCAACCTCCGACTGACCAGCTGTACGGGACGGGCCCTGGTGGAGGGTTCTCCTACCTTCTGGATCATGATGACATACGGACCGAGCATCTCGAAACCACGGGCGAAGAACTCCAGCCGAGGACCAAGCACAGAGCCATCACCTCGGCCTCTCCCTGCAGCCCGCTGGCCCGGATACACACACAGCAGCACCACCAAGCACGCGTAGCTGATGCTGCACGCACACGCACACACACACACACACACACGCACACACAGCAGAACCGTTCAGAACCTTTGTGTTATTACTCGTACGATGTGGTGGTGGTCTACACGTACAGGATGACGTGGAACGGGCCTCCGAGCGCCGTCTGACCAAAGTAGCGCTTTGCTCCCACTCTCAGGATGTCGGGAATCTGTTGGCGAGAGAGATGAGGCAGGATGTGTGTGTTTGTAAGCACCAGACTGTGGACACCAGGCTGAAGCACCGATTCAGCCTCTGACCTCCAGCAGCAGGATGACGAGAGCCCCCAGGACGCTGATGATCTCTCCTGCCAGCCGCAGGTTGTCCTCATATGTCACATAACTCTCCTGCGGCACAGGAAGAGGAAATATAATGTGTATTCATGTGAAAAGTGTCATATTTTTAGACTGGGTGTCATATGCAGGTGCACACTGGCACAAAAAGGCGCAAAATCAGATGAATTTCTTTGTATGTTTGTGGTTCCGATTTGGATTTTTTGGATGTTTTTGCCGTCATTATTTCATTTAAAGATGAACCATGTCTCATCTGTCATGATCTGTGAGTTATGTCGTACATGCACCGATGTATTGTGGCAGGATTTGTTGATTTTTTTTTTTTTTTTAACTCCATCTCTGCCCACCAGCTCCCTCAATAGATCGGTGCACGTACTGCACGACTGCGTACTAGCACATCCAGCTGTTACGTGATATTTGCGTTCGATCCCAACACACATGCAGCATTTTCTGCACTCGGATGGTTTTGTCCATGTCTGACTGGGTGTAGTTTTCCCGGTGTGTCCTTCAGGGGGCGATATGCACAACACAGTGTGAAAGTCCCGATGTACAGCAGGTACAGCAGCATCAGCAGTCTGTGGGAGGACAACAGACAAGTGACATACAGGCAGTGTTGGGGAACAACCAGTTATACGTACCAGCGAAAAAACTGGAGAGAAAAAAAAGTGTTAATTAATTATAATTTCAAAATTAAATAAAAATAATTAATTTCATGAATTAAATAACATATAATAAACATGAAATTAATACATTATTAATAAATTAATGTACATAAATTTACAAAAAAATAAGTTACTCATGTAAATATTCATGATTAGAATTTTAATTATTATTTCTGCAAAAATCTAGTCTATGTTTTAATAATATTATTTAATGTGTGATTGAATGATAGTGATGCTGCGTGTTGTGCTTTGTGATTTATTTGACGATAGTCAGTGTTGATGCTGCTGTAAGTTCGAGCACGTTTAGAAAAGAAATCAAATGTAATCGGTTACATTATTTTGATCAAGTCAGTTAAATAGTTACACGACTCCATTATCATTCCCATGCCTCATACCGGGGACGTTCAGATGTCCAACTGTACCTGAAGTAGTGTTTTCCATACAGGTTCCACTTCAGACTGACCAGCTGCCTCACGGGCGTCACCTCCAGTATCCTCCGCGCCTGGAGGAGACAGCGCGTGTGTTCAGTGCCTCTCAGCTGCAGCTCAAAGCTACGGTCTTACTGCACCTCTCTCTGCTGGCTGCCCACGATGAGCTCCAGCACTGACGTGCCGTCTGCCCAGGAATCAATCTCCGTCAAATCATAGAGGTTAGAGGTCAAAGGGCCCAGACTCCACTGGACAACACGCCTTTTATGAACCAGGTGCTGAAATGCCTGAAGGTGACAGAAGGAACCTCAGCGGTGAAGGTGGGATGAGTGACAACCATCACCCTGTGTGTGTGTGTGTGTGTGTGTGTGTGTGTGTGGTGTGTGTGTGTGTGTGTGTGTGTGTGTGTGTGCGTGCGCCTCACTCCACCACAACGTTCCCCTCTTTGGCCGCCAGTTTGAAAGGCGTCAAGCCTCGGAAGTTGGGCACCATGTCCAGTGGCACCAGCTGATCCAGCTCCGCGTCGGTGCGCCATGATCAGGTCCATGGCCTGGCAGGCGATGGTCTTATTGGGCTGTAGAACCAGTATGTGCAGCACCGTGTTCCCTTGAGAGACGATGGTCGGCACACGAGCAGAAAACAAGTTTTTAAGATGAATGCGACCCGTTTGCGTTCGTGTCTCACTTGTAGGAAAGAGGCAACGTGTCGTACCTCGGGAGTCCTGCGCTCTGGTGCTGGCTCCCGCGTCCATCACCATGGAGATGATGTCCTCGTTCCCGGCACATGCCGCAAATGACAGGATGTGCTCACCTGGCGGCCAAATGTGCATTTCAGATTTCTTCACACCACAAAAACACATATTCTGATGGACGTCTACAGTACAGACGTATCAGATTATATCATCATCATCATCATCATAAATACTATTAAATACCATTCATTCGATTAAATACCTATCATTTATTTATATATTTGCATTAAGTATATATGGACATTTATGAATAAATATTTGTAGATTTGTTAATCAGAAATTTTGAAGAAAGAAAAAAGCAACTGGGGTTGAAATTTTGAATTGACAAGAATTTCAGTGGGCGTTTAAGTGGATAATAAGCGAATATCCTTTATTCTCTTCCCTCTCCGTGCACTTTGTTCATGAACGTGTTTATGTACCAAAATAAACTGGCTCAAATGGCTCCGAACCCTGGACCCCCTCCGAGCTCCCTGGATCTGGATCTGGACTCACCGTAGTAGATGAGTCCTCCGATCCTCTTCCTGAAGTAGAGGCCAGTGACTCTGGGCGTCGCCACATCCGCCCCACGACTGATGAGATGATGGACCAGATTGATGTTCTGATTGACCACAGCGATGTGGAGCGGAGTCACACCTGAAACAGAGACACAGATCACACCGTGGATCAGTGCACTGAGCCTGCAGCGTGTACCGGAAGGTTCTGTTGGTGCTCAGACGTCTCTCACTCACTCTCTTTGCATCTCCCTCTCTTGTTCACATTATCAAATGTTATCAAAAGTGTTTTAACAGTTAGTGAATTAAGTCCAACACCTCTGACTTGTAAATAAATTGGAAAAAAAAAACAAAAAAAAAGAAAAAGAAAAGAAGGTGAAGGACATTGTCTACTTTTCTGTCATTTTCTTCATTAGTATTTAAAGATGCACGCGCACACGCACACACGACGATGACATTCAGTGTGTTCTTTCTGCACCGGCGAGCGTCAACCTTGGAAGAGGTCGGAGGTCATGGGCTCGTTGACGAGTTCAGGCGCTCCGTCCATCAGAGCCACCGCCGCCTCCAGGTTGTCCGCCATGGCAGCGACGTGGAGCGCCGTCTCGCCCAGGGCACCTGAAGCGGAAAGGTAACAGCTGACACGGGACACGATAGGTGAGGCGGTTTGTGAGGCGGCGTCACGGCGAGCGGCGTCACCTCGCTCGAAGACGTTGGTGGAGGAGCAGCTGAGGAGTTTGGTGATGCAGCCCACGCTGTTCTTTTTCGCCGCGTAAAATAAAGGAATGTCATTCATGCTGAGGACAAATGAAAGTCGCTGAATTAAACTTTTATCATTTGACCCTTCATAGGGTGAGAAACACACACACACACACAGACACACACACACACACAGAGTTATGAACATTTTGGGGAAAATGGCAAACTTCATTGGCTTATAACGACAAATTTGAAAGTAGGAAAAGGTTATAAAAGTAAAAAAGTCGTATAGTATAAACTCTCTGGGGTTAAAAACATCCCAGAATCCACGTCTTACTGTTTAGTGTGGAGCAGAAAGGTCTCGTCCAGCATCTCGTTCCATCCTTTCTTGTTCTGAAGGCGAAACCGCAGCTGACTCCACCAGTGGTTGAGCTCGCTGGGAGCAGATCTGGCCAGAGATGGAGACATCCACTCCAGGTGTTTGACTCTAGGAGATAAACCGAGTATCTTTGAGCAAAGAAAAAGTAAAACCAAAAAAAAAAAAGGAAAATCTGAATACAGCCAAAGGTCCAAAGGTCCTGCAGGGTTAATTCATCACATGACAACAGATTTCCTTAGAGATGCTTTTCGATCCAGTGACAATAATCAGAAAGTATCTCGGTCTTACTCTTCAACAAAGGCGTCTACTGACTCTCAGTCATAACACTGAAAAGTGGCTCCAGAATGTTCCTGAGAAGGAGTGACATCCCTGTGGCATCACTGTTATATATGGCCAAGCCACAAGGGAGGAGACACCTGGAAGGGACTGAGCATGAACGGGTTGAAGGGAGTCGATGAAACAGGGAACACACAGACACGGCGACCACTTTCCTGTCGCTGGTCGGGAACTCTGCAGGGAAACCGCATCGTACCGCTCAGTCCACAAGTGCAGCAACTGCCTTCGTCAGGCAGATTCAAAATGAAAGGCGTGAATTTTGTCACCTGAAAAGTTCAGAGCTGATGGTTCAGTCTGTCATCACCAGGACTGTCTGCATTCCAGCAGCTCCCACCAAAACCTGCACAGCCACTATGAGCAATCTGCAGCATCACCACCGGTCAACACATTGTTTCTGCTGAAGCGTTCAGGAAACCCGTTTGGAAATTGCAAGCCGGTATGTTTGAACACATACCGGACAGATGTCATGACATGACATCTGTTTTTAACTGTATTTATGATGATTAAAATCAGAATATCGTAATACCTGCAAAATATCATCATTTTAATATTGTAATTGGTTTTATTCTCTTTTTAATGTGTTTTATTGTAAACGGGGCTGCCTTTTAATGCAATTTATGTTGTGAAGCATCTTGAATTGCCATCTCTTTAACCTCACAAGACCCTGTGTACACATGCGTGGGCATATTCAGCCCTGGTTTTTTTTGTAAAGCCTCTTTAAGAGCTTTTTATTTTATTTTATTTTATTTTATTTTATTTTATTTTATTTTATTTTATTTTATTTTATTTTATTTTTATTTTATTTTATTTTATTTTATTTTATTTTATTTTATATACTCATCCCAAACAGCATGAAGGAATTCAAATGCACAGTCCACAAAAGCTCAGGTCTCTACATGTAAAAGTACATGTAAATGAACCATGTGTGTTTTCAACTCGCTGCTTCTTGTCAAACTACACGTTGAGTTGAGTTGGATGACGTGTCAACAGATTGGTTCACAAACAGTAATTGGCACATTACAAAGACTATAATGGTTATTTCAAGGAGTCACTTTCCCCATGGAAGTGGAAAACAGTGACGCCCATTTGCTCTCTTTCTTTCTTTCTTTTTTTCCTTCTGTCTTTCTTTCTGTCTTTCTAATGTCTACATTTCCTGATACAGGTTAAACATAAAACAGTCCAACCACAGATTCCATTTTCTGACATTGTCCAGTATTTCTGGTCATTTCAGTTTGTTGAACCGTCTTTAGTTCATGACTCAGACTGGTTGGCCACAGGACAAACAGGGGTTCATGAGGAATCTGCTAATGGCCTCGGCTGTGTCGGTCTGTCAGTGTTGTGCAGATAATAGCTGTTTTTCCGGCGGCTGAGCACCATCTTTAAGCAGCGTCGTAAAGACCTGCAGCTCCTTTATGCAGAAGCTATGACACAGTGAAAACATGCTTTTGTGTTGTACTGGTGTTTTCTCTCAAAACAATCAACACTGGCCGATTTACAACATATGATTTTTTCAGAGAGATTATCGTTGGATCATCAGGAACGGTAGATGAAACTGATCTGATCAAACGTCAGCCTCCACTTAACCTGCAAACCGAGTTTCCCTTGCTTCTCTTCTCCCCGTAAAGCTCAGTGAAGCAGGTCCCCGGTAGAGCTATTGATGAGCTCACCACACCATCACATTTCCTTCTATGGGTTTATTCAGTGATTGTCTTTGAACAGAAGGAAAGAATCGATAAAATTCATAGAAGTAGCCACCGGACAGTAAAAGTAACCTTTGTTTTCTTCAGTGTTGATCCGGTCTGGTGTGAATAGTCTTTTCTGATTGGCTGGCAGCTGTACGTTAAACACGTGTCGTGCACATGTGGTTCGGATCCAGGTTAACGTTTCTAACGTCCATCAACCTGTCACACATTTGAGGGGGAAAACAAGCAAAATGGACAATTTTATGAGAAAAAAAAAAACACTTGAAGAGTCCCTCAGTGTGAGTTCGGATTAATTCATGGTCCCAGTTCTGTCTCTTTGGCTAATGACCCTGGTGTAAGTGGGTTAATCACTTCATCCGATTCACAGGGAACTGAAAAACGTTCAACGCACACACCTAAGTGCACCCTTGTCCCACACCCAGTGGGACAAGGTGAACGCTCCGGCGCGGATCGAGAAGACGGGCTGAGCGCAAGAGTCCCTGCAGCTTGTGTAAGCAGTCTGACTATCAGTCCACATCAGCAGCAGCAGCAGCACGACACGTGGGAACGCAGCCGCTGCTGAGCCCAGCAGATCCCAACCCAGATTCCACGTCCACCTGCTGATCTGTGGAAGAACCTGCGCGCTGTGAAGGTGATCGGGGTGAACGTCCTGTCATGTGTTGTGCAACAGCACGGAAAACAGGTGTCGTGTGTGTGTGTGTGTGCGTGTGTGTACGTAACCACAAAATGAAGATGATCAGAACCTAAATGTAATGATTTTATGCTTTGTTCATGAATCATCTCCCTGTTGCACCTTCCTCTGCAGTGGGGGGCAAACCAGTTCTCTGAGGTGTCCTGAATCACTACCTGAGTTGGCCACACACTGTTTCAGTCGAAGTTTCTCTTTCAGTGAACATTTGCGTCAGTCGACTCGTTCACAGGCAACGAACGAATCAGTTGACATGAACGAATCTTTTCAGTCAGTGATTCAGTACAGTCTCTTCACCCAAAGGATTCGTTCTTTCGAGCGAATCATCGTGAACGGGACAGCACTATTCTCCTTGCCTGTGTTGGAGGTTTCCCCTTCCTCATCTGATTTTCTTTCTACTGTCCCCGTCTTTAGCCAGCGCTACATGATGATTTTGCCTGTAACGGAGTAACGTTAGCTTACTAGGTTACCATTTTTCCTGTGGGATATGATTTTTCCTCAGATATCTTGTCTTTTTTTAAACTAAAATCTTTCAATAAAAAAAAAACCAAAAAAAACGCAATTTCCTCACAGTCCACAGTTGGACCACAAGGGGGCGCTGGCAGACCACTAATTGTGCACGGCCCACATTTGAGAAATACAGATCTAGAGTAACCAGTGAACCTTTGGCAAGCTTTTGTTTTGAAAGTAGTAGGAAGCTGGAGTACCCTGAGAGAACCCACAGTGGAAACCAGTAGGGATGATGAACAAATGCAAACACTTCATCTCTAGATGGCGTCGAAGGTTTAAAATCCAAAGCGAAACTTCCAGTGTTGGAGATGCAGCAACAACTAGCGGATGGATTCTCTGCCAGCTTATACAGTATATTTAAATTACACCCCAAAAAAACTTGAGTCTGATTTAATGAACTTCTTAATTGGGATGGAACAGACGTGAATGGAATTATCTAGAACACGCTAAAATGAAAAGGAAGACTTCTCTTTTCTTTTTTTTTAAATAAATCATATTTATTTACAAATTTGCACATTTATGGAATAGTGGAACACTCACACAATTAAACACAGCTATTGATGTGTGTAGCCTGACACACTCCCACACACACACACACACACACACACACTCATCATGTACATCGTGTACACACAGACACAATCTGACGCACAGCACGCACACGTCACAGACACACATGCGTCCACAGCGTCATGGCTCACTCACCCTCACGTAGTTCAACCCCATTGTGTCCGTTCCTCCCGTCTCACGCGTTCACAACGCTGCGACGCCCTCTGCTAGTCTGATCCGCTAGCCGCTCTAACACGACACGGTGAAGTGTGTACACATCAGTGGGTGCCGCCCTCTCCTGCTTTCCTCTCAGACGTGAGCCCGGAGGCCGAGAGTCCGTCTGTCAAACAACATGGCTTCTTTAATCCTCCTTCTGAGTTCATGGCAGTGGTTCATGTTTGTCCTCCAGGCTGTCGCAGAGCAGATTGCGGGACTGATGGTTGATTTTTTTTTTTTTTTTTTTTTTACCGCGGTGAAAGTGTGTAAGGCAAAACCTGCTGGGTAGCACGTACATGTTGTCAGCATCTGTCTGCGGTGGGGACATATTTCATTGTCTGCACGCATTTCTTTGTCAGGAGAGATCTACAAAAGCTTGTCTTCTTCTTCTTCTTTCTTTTTTTTTATTAAATAAAAAGAAACTTTCAGTGTACTTGAACGTGGGCTGGGGACGAGTGTATGTGAAAGGACGGAGGAGGAGAAGGAGACAGGTGGGACCGACAAAGGCAGACAACTATCAAGTGAACTCTCGTGAGCAACACGGAGGAAGTTTGAGGAAGTTTGAACGTCCTCCTCCGGTGACCCGGACCGCAGCCCCCCACGGCGCCCTCTGCTCTGACAGGAAACCCCGAGTGTGTGTTTTAAAGTCCACGCTGCCACTCGCTCGCTTCCTCCGAGGAAGGTTTTGGCTTAAAATGTGTCCAGTCGAGAAGATGAAGACGACAACGAGCAGAGGAATGAGAACCTTTCGGTATCCACAGCTCAGGCTGTTCAGGGGTCAGAGGTCACACCTCCACCTGCCCTTGGGTCAGATGGGCCCGGAGCTGCTGCGCTGCGCTGACGATCTTCCTCTGGTGTCCCAGCAGGTTCACGCCGAGACTCTGGACATCTCTGGAGGAGGGCAGGGTTGACGTCAGAGAGAGAAAATGTTCAATCACAACAAACTCTAATATTTACATCATGAAGGACGACACGTTCCCAATGCTGACTAAAAGTAGTTCATTTTAGTTGTGGCCGCCCAAAACCTTCACAATTCATTCTACAGTGGCTTTACTAAAGAATTCTGTCAAAACATCTTCACAGCTGCCGTGACAACTGAAGAACTTTCCTCCTGAGAGGCCACAAGACCATGAAAGTGTCAGCGAGCAATGAATGAGGCAGAACGTCAAGCTGCTGCTGAGAAAAGGTGGAGAAAAAAAAAAAAAAGAAAGGAAAGGAAACAAGATTGCAAGGTGAAAGCGAAACTGTGAAAGTTTCTCTGCAAAACGCTCCAGAGCGACATTTGTAGTCAAATTACAAAATATAATGTGACAGAACAAATAATTTGACCTTTGATGAACGGAAAATAGGGACCTGATGTTAAAATTCATCAGCTGAAACTTTAATAAATGAACAAAATTAACTAAAAAGAAGAAAGCAGACGCCCCCGTGACCAGCTGACGTTGTAATATCGTATTCTACCTGTGAAATGGAAACTATTTCAACTACCATCTAATCTCAACAAACTCTACTCACTCCATCGTGAGCCTGCTGACTCGGTCCAACGAGTCCAAGTGCGCCCGCTCAAACTGGTCCTGATATCGGTCCATCCTCAGCGCCCTCAGCCAATCACTGACGGTCGCCACTGACGACAGGTCCGTGGGGGTGGGGCTGAGCAACGGCTGCGAGCAGCTTCTGCAGGGAAAACAAATGTAATGACAACTAGAAAATCCCTCCCCTCCCTGCTGATGGACCCGTCGCGGTCCACGGACCACAGGTTGACAAACACTGTTGGCACGGCGATCATTCCTCCGAGCACGTAGTTATATAGTTTATGAGGGTAGAGTGAGAGCAAGTAGTAGCAGATCGTGGTCCCTCATTATTTGGGGAGCGGCCCCATCGGGGTCCACGGGCCACAGGTTGACAAACCTCCTCCATCTGATTCCACACAGAGAATCTGAGTTTAAATCAGGAGCTAGAGGGCTGTGAACACACTCTGTTCTGGACCTCTGGAATCCATTCACTTCCTGTGACGGGAACATTTTTTTGGAAAATTTTCTCATGTCACAACGCTGGGGGCCACAGGTGTGAGAAGAAGAGGAAGAACCACGAGCAGGGTCCGAGGTCAGGTGCGGCCTCACCGGGTCGGCTCCACCTTGAGTGAAGCAGGGTGTCTGATGAGGCGATCCAAGGAGGACAGGAGGGAATCGAACCCCGGCCCGGTCGCCTCGATCGGGCCTGCCAGCACTGAAGCATGACGGAGTGCAGGGCGGAGGGGCAGTTACTGGGGGCAGGGAGGCGGTACTGGTCGGCGACCGCCTTCATCACCTGCACAGAGAGGAGGAGACAAATGACAGCTGCAAAATGTTATTCTGCTGAATAGGGGGTCAGAAGGGTCTGCAATCTGATTGGTCCAGACCCACTTTCAAAGTAATAATCCTTTTTGCAACAGTGACATCATCCGAAGTGAGTCAGAACAATAGCAGCCACTAGTAGCAGTTTTTTCATGGGGGTTGGGGGGGGTGGTGGTTTCGGTGCCTCGGGCAGCAAACCAAGAAGGGAACGTGAACCTCTTGTGCGACCAGTCTACATCCACATGGTGTCTGTCTGTTACGTGGTTCTATGAACCTTCTGCTGGTATCCAGGTCATGACCTCTGTGTCAAAGCTGCAGCACACACTCACTTCCTGATTGCTCATGTCCCAGTACGGACGCTCTCCATACGACATCACTTCCCACATGAGGATGCCGAAGCTCCAGACGTCGCTCGCTGAGCTGAACTTGCGATGCTGGAAGGCTTCCGGCGCACGTCCACCTCACGGGAATCTTACTGCCCTGATGCGAGGACAGAGTGAAGCAGAGCGGAACTCTTTGCCGGTGATGGACGCGTTGCTAGGAAACGCTTCATTTACCAGAGACGCCGTGTACGTCGGTATGTTGTGGTCCAGGCCCCTCATGAGTCGCGACAGGCCAAAGTCGGACACCTTGCACACCAGGTTGGAGTTGACCAGCACGTTCCTGGCCGCCAGGTCCCGGTGGACAAAGTTTCTCTCGGAGAGGTAACGCATCCCGGCTCCGACCCCTCTGAGCATCCCAACCAGCTGCAGGATGCTGAACTGTCCCTCGTTCTCCTGGAAGGACGGAGGGGAACAGACGGGAGGAGACGAGGAGCTTCAGCCAAACATGACCAGTCCTAACATGGGGGGGTTTGTGGGTGTGTTTGCGCTCATTTCACCCTGAGGAAGGAGTCCAGGGGTCCGTTCTCCATAAACTCCGTGATGATTCGTTCAGGAGGGTTGAGAGTAATCACACCTTCCAGTTTCAGCACATTGGGGTGGTCGAACTGGCCCAGGACGCCCGCCTCACTGAGGAACATCCCCCTCTCTCTGTCAGACGCCCCCCAGCGCAAAGTCTTCACCGCCACCAGCACCTCTCTGCGCCCAATCGGACGGTAGCGGCCTCGAGACACCTCCCCAAACTGGGCTGTGGAGGGCAGACGGGGAGCGGAGTCGTCACACACACACACACACACACACACACACACACACACACGGACGTCGCCGAGCAACAAGATTCACTGACTGAAGACAACCAGACCTCACCTGCACCGATCACCTCCTCAATCTTCACGTGGGTGGGGTCAATCTCACGGGCAAACTCTTTGACCGCCTCACTGGGGGTCCTCATAGGTGGACGGGTCCACATAGTACTTCACTCCACCTGGACAGAAAATACCATTTACACATACAAATCATACTTTAAAAAAATGATCGTCTTCTGCAGTTCATTTACCAAGAATTGGTTATTTGAAGGGTGAACGTACAAATTGTGTAAAATGAATAAAAGGAAGGTTTTTGATTGCGCTGTGACTCTCACCTCTGTTGCTGATGTACCTCTGCAGTCTGTCGCTGTACGGACTCTCCCTCCTCTTACTGGGATGGAGGAGGAACGACAAAGAGGGGCATTGACAAAATGAAACACACCACGTGGCGTCACGGTGCACAGGTCAGCCACGTACCTGCGAAACACCACCACGATCACAATCGCTGCCTCACGACCAGGAGAAACGCCGCTCCTCCCATCACCGAGCCGACCAGCAGAGGGAGACGGTTCTGGATCTGCTGCGAATGTTCCTCTGAGGACGAGAAGGTGAGGAACCGCCCAGCTCAGCTCAAAATCTACAAAACACATCAGTTATCGTTCTCATTCATTCACACACACATTTAGAATAGACTTGGAAATAACTGATCTACTTTCTCCAGCGATGTAACTGGTTACGTTTGTGTTTATTTTGAAAGGGCGTTACATGACCCCGTTCCATGGAACTCGTCAGACAGACGCAGACCTCGAGGCAGCGTGGTGAAGTAGATGGTGTTGCTGTAGGGGCCGTAGCCTCGCTCGTTGCGAGCTCTGATCTGGAAGGCGTAGATGGATCCAGGGATCAGAGAGTTGACTGTCAACGTGTTGGTCTCACTGTACACGGTCGCTGCGCCGTCCACGTCCGAACCCTGAGGGACACCGGAGAGAGAGGTCAGGTGTGTGTGTGTGTGTGTGTGCTGTGTGTGTGTGTGTGTGTGTGTGTCTGTGTGTGTGTGTGTTACCTTGTCGTAGTATCTGAGCTGGTACTCCAGGATGTCCCCGTTGGGCCTGTCTGGCTGAGGCCAGGACAGAGTGATGGAGTCTGGGGCGCGGCTCAGCTGATGCATCATGGGAACTGTACTTGGAACTGTGAGTGGGGTTAAAGGGGGGGGGTGTCAGATGAATGAGCGCCACTGCCGACCGACCAAGGCTCTTGACTGACCAGCCAACCTGCCTCAGAAAATCACCCCTCAGCTGTGAGTCTGTGACGTGGTGGACACAATGACCACATGGGGGCAGTGTTACACAACTTGGGGAAGTTATTTATTGGAAAGTCAAAAGTTTTGCCGGAGCAGCCAGCAGGATTAATACTACTACTACTACTACTAATACTACTACTACTACTACTACTAACGCCAACTGTTCTGGACATTTAAAGGAATATTTCCTGGATTTTTCCAGTATAATCAATAAACGTTGATTTATCGGGTATATTTGAGATCATTTAAGATCACTGAGTCATCTCATCCATCGAATTACCGGGGGAACTTGATGTGCATGAAGGTGGAGTCTCCTCTCTGTTCACTGATCTACATTCATCTGTCTTTGCCTTTTGTCTCCCTGCTCCCTCCATCCCTCTCATTTATCCCTTTCTTCCTCTGTGCTGAGTATAATGGGGTCTGACAGGATATTGTAACCTCGAGCAACCTTCTGCCCAGACGGCAGGAGCACGCACACACACACACACTCTCTCTCTCACCACAAACACACACACACACACACACGCAGCAGCAGCAGCAGCAGCAGCAGCAGCATCTGTGCAAACATCATCAAAACAGCGGCACACTCTCATCTCATCGTTTCATCACCTGACTGGCTCGTGGTGAAATTGATGCTGGTGTATCGAGGTGGGAAGGGGCTCAGAGCCGACACCTCATTCATGGCCTGCACCTGTCAACACGGAGACAAAGAAACCTTCATTTGTGCCGTTTACCTCGACGACAGGTTTGAGTGTGTGAGCAGCGGTGAATGATTATATCATCAGTCATTTAAGGCATTTACAGACATTTATAGGTCATTTTACACCAAACATTTGATGTTTTATGTTTTATGTCATGTTTGCCACTCTACCTGTATGAGATATGTGACTCGGGTCAGCAGGTTGTTGAGCGTGACCCTGGTTTGTTTCAGGTTGGTCTGGGAGGGGCTGAAAGTGACGCCCTCCCCACACCAGGAGCACGACGCTGAGCTGGTGACCGTCGCTGAGGGGCAGATCCGACACACAACTCCATACCACACCTCGCTTCGACCACCCATGTCCACCGGGGGGCGCCACCTCAGGGACACCCCGCCATCGCCGCTCTCGTATTCCCAGGACAGTGAGACTGGAGCAGATGGAGGAGCTGTAGAGGTCACAGGGTGAGTTTAGCTAGGTAACTAAGGGAAAACAATTAGAAAAACGTTATCAACAACTATTTAAGAGTCGAGGGGGAAAAAAAAGTATATTAATGTAGTTTAATCATAAAACCAAACTAAAATAAACATGAGACAAATACAAAAAATAATAAATACAAACACAATATAAATAATGATAACAACAACACCAATAACAATAACAATAATAATAATATTGTTGTTATTATTATTATGGGCGTCAGCACAGATGATGTGGGAAGATGTATGACTTGTGTAATCTCACACCTTCACCCTCACTTTTTGAAAGTGTGAAGGAAATTGGAACCTAAATGAATAAATAGATTAATAACAGAATAAATCAATAACCAATAATTCACTGAACCTTCTGAACACCATCTCCGTCTCCCGTCTTTTCCCCCCACTCCACAAATAGATCTTACAAATGTGTGATGTGAAAAGAATGATGTGTGATAAAAAATAGATGGATACGGTCACTGAGTAAACATTCCGGATCTCTCAGCCTGAGAAAAGGAGTCCTCTGAGGCCCCCTTGAACACCTCCCAGAAAGCCAGGCGTGAGCAAACAGAGCTTACTTGTGCAGGCAGAGGAGTTGGCGTCGTTGGCCGCTCTGTAGAAGCTGCTGCGACACTCACACACACTCGACCCCTCTAGGCTGGTTCGGCTGTTGGCGGGACACACAGAGCAGGGAACGGAACCAGAGAGGGACTTGAAGTAACCCACCGGGCAGGCTGCACAGAGGACCAGGTCAAAGTGTACAGTCACATCCATCAATGGGTCCGTTGCCAAGTATTTCACCTTCTTCTTTCCAGTCACACGTGTTTTGTTGTTGTTTGGTCAGTACACAAAAGCATTCTTCCCCTGTGTTTACTCATTCAGTGCTGCACTTACACAGCATAGGAAAGTCTGCAACCGAGACAGAAATCAAAGACACAACGGTCCGTAACAGTCATCGGTGGAAATATGTTCCACAATCATACAACATACTTTCAACATACATATACACGTCATATACAGTACTTTGTGAACGCAGCAGCAAATGGATGTGAAATGAACTTTTGACTTTGTGTCTTGTTTTATTTTCGGTCCTGGACAAACTCAACCACCAGCTAGCAACAGCTATTTCCAGTAACACATCAGTTTCAACGCGGCTTGCGGTTCCTCTTCAGCCAAACGTGCATCTCGGATCGGTGTGTTTTGTTGCTGGCTCTGTTCTGCCCCCGTCATTTAACGGTGTTGACGGAGGAACGGGCCCAAGTTAGCGGTGGAGCAGCCGCCACAACCAGCAGTCAGCATGAAGTGTGTGAACGCTTTGAGGACTGAACTCAGACTGAACGCCTCCACCTGTTGATCCAGTTTGTTGAGAGCCAGGAGTGGTCATACGGAGGCAGGTGGGGGTGTGCAACAAGTCAGCATGCTGAGTTCATGTCAAGGCTGAATTATAAGCCAACTAATTCAATATTCACTATTTATTGGCATGTACATCCACTTTGACCCATCGACGGAGATGTCTGAATGTGGAAAATCAAAAGAAATACAATTTAAGGTCAATGCTGCTGTTTTTTGTTTTTGTTTTTTTAAATAAGTTGGACAACAAATACAAGCCAGAATTCTTGAAAATACACAGAAAGGGTCAAACTTTCTTTCTGGTTTATTGTCTACTTTGTTTTAAGGCGGGTTTTGACAAACAAAACTCCGTCTGAAGATTCAAAGATGCCTTGAAACGTGAAGGTTTGAAGGAATTAGAAAAATACAATGAGAGATCATTTCTCGTACAAAAAACGATTCACTCCTGCTGGTCAGTAGAAAGAATGCAGCTTTGGAGGTGGGAGGTGTTATCCACTCCTTTATACAGTCTATGATCTATATTGGAGCTGTAAAACAGACACACACACACACACACACACACACACACACACACACACACACACACACACACACACACACAGTAAATACCATAGGAAAGTGGCGGCTGGTTTTATTGTGGAAAACTTGTAAAATGTGCCAGTTGTTAATGTCAGCAGCAGGACAGCTGAGCACCGAGGTCAAGGCGAATCACTCGGCTGCGCGCCGCAGGCGACTGAGCTCGTCCTGAGCAGGACTGGGAGGAGAATATTGAGTGACCTGCCTTCGCAGCGTGTTTGTTCGCCAAAAGCACAGTCCACTAAAGGTTGCAACCTTAAAAACAAAGGTCCCTTTTGTCTGTAGATGTCGACCATGTTGTTTTCAGGATTCCCTTATCACAGGGAGGTTTAATCAAAATGAGCCGATACAGCGATTCTACACCACCCCTCTAGACTCCATGGAGGAGTCTAGTACCTGAAAGTCTCGGTTGGAAACGGGGACATTTCTACACGTGCTCAGAGAATGTTCTGGTAAATCCATTCTGGGTGAAAGTAATGGAGCACTAGGGAAAGGCGCCGAGCAGTCACACAGCAGTTCTACGTCCAGAGCAACCCCCAAATCAGGAGGAACCGTTGACTTGTTACAATGACGATGCGAGAAGCAGCAGCAGCAGCAGCAGTGTTGTTGTCGGGCGTCTGTTTAATGTTCTGTTGGAGGAAGCAGAGACTCAGGAGGATTTTGTTGGATCTTAAACCGATCATAGTAGAAAACTGTGAGCAGCCCACTTTTCCAGTGTGAATCCCACATTATTTTGCTCTGAGCGTCACCGAGCTGCTTACTGAAGGCGCCAAGACACAGATAATGGGAGTGTCAGAGCATTAAGTTGCAGTTACAAAGTTTTGCTTTTGACAATGAATAACAATTTTACTGTGTAAATTACTCTGTATGGACATTACTATCTAGATACTATGAGAATAAAAAGATAAAACACAAATGAAAAAGAACACAGATCAAAGTGAGTACAGAGGATGTGTGTGGATACGTGTGTGTACAGTTGGGGTGGCGTGGGACGAGAACGAGGGGAGAAGAAGCGATAGAAGGACAGAATAAACTGATAAAAGGCTTTCAGTGTTCTCACTCGTCTCGGGGAGCAGACGCTGCTTTTATGCAGGTGCAAAGAAGAAAAGACGGGGACAGGGTGAGGAGACGGGATGCAGAGGTGGACACGGAGATGGATCGGAGCGGACCGTTGTCGGAAGAGCGGTTGGGATGGTGTCGGCGCAGATGACCAGTGATAGGAAACAGGAAAAGACAGCGGTCTCCATCTTTAATGTCCTGTGTGCACATTACTGGATGTGTCTTTAATGGCTGTCACAGGGAACACGACTTTGCCAAAAAGCCTCCCCCCTACACACACACACACACACACACACACCGTAAGATGCAAACACCAAAGGAGGAAATCATCCCTTGGATGTTTGGCAGCAGAATCAGACAGCAGACAGATGCTACATCTGTCAAAGGACCCGAGATGAGTTTATCTCAACAGGAAGAAAAAAAAGAAAAATAGTCTGAGTGTCCCAGCGACCATCTTCACTTGGAACAGATCAATAATTAAACAAGGGTTTGTTGAGTTGTGGCTGCAAAAGAATCACATGGGGTTTTAATGAGTTTGATGCTCCAGTTGGCAACTTCATCTATTTGTGTGTGTGTGTAGTTGAGTTGGGGGTGGTTGGGGGGGGGGGTCTGACTGTGCAGAATAATCAGGCATCACGTGATTTAGGCCTGAACAATGATTGGCCCGTTGCAGACTCACACGGTGATGTGTGACGCAACCATTTTTCCAACAACTGACCGTGATGTAAATTCAGAGCCAAAGCGATGACGAGACCTAGATTCCAACGGGGGCAAGAAGCCTCAGCCCCTCAGCCCCCCAGCCCAGCCAGCGCGTCGTTGAACGACACGTGAAGAACACGCAGAAACAAAAAGGAGCGGACGTGTGTCGGGGAGTACTGGTACTGTTACACTGTGAGTTAGTGGACGCTCCAATTCCAGGAGCACACTGGAGGATGAGAGGACAAACCAGAACCTGAATCTGAATCTGAAACTGAATCTGAAACTGTTATCTAATGTCAAAATAATAAAATACAGGACAATAAAATGCATGTGTGTGTGTGTGTGTGTGTGTGTGTATTGGATGACCTGCAGGGGAGTATGACATTAATGTTCTTATATAATAATAAAATAATATACAACTTGTGACATAGCATTAGCATTAGCACATAGCAGTAAATAAATAAAATATGATAATAATGAAAAATCTATGTGACACACAATGTATATATTTAAAGAATACAGGCTAGCGTCTGATATGTATACATGTATATATAATGATTATAACCACAACAGAGGAATGGGGATTCAACTTCAGTAGTTACAACTGTAAAAGAAGTCCGTTAATTCATTGTAATGACTGCGAGGTGTTTAAATGTGAGACCAGTTCTGTCTTATTCAAAAGTTCAGTTCCGTGCAGCTTTTTGCAAGTTTTGAAAATAATAATAATAATAATAATAATAATAATAATAATAATAATAATAATAATAATAATAATAATAATAATAATAATAATAATAATAATAATAATAATAATAAATACAATACATGTTGAAACCAGAGCTTGTGACCACTGAAGAAGGAGCAGCAGCCTTCTCTTCATTGTCCCCCGTCAGCAGTTCACCCATCTGTCCGTTCCCAACATTCCCACGGAGCCAGAACGGACAACAATGCGACGATGCCAGTCCACATCATCCGTCAACGGACTGATCGGCAACGACCATTATCGAACGACAGTTGGAAGCCAAAGCGGGCAGAGCGGCGTGGGCAGCGAAGTGTCATCGACAGTCGCAGGGAGCCTTCGCTCCGAGGCCGCTGATTTGTCAGGAAATATCAATCAGACGCAGACGACCCACCAAGGGGGGGTGAGTGCAGATGTTAGAGCAAAAGAGCATGAGCGCATTTCACAGCCAACTTGGCAAAACCCGACGATTAATTGTCCCGAAGCTATGTTGGAAATTTGACCCCCCCACTCCGTGCCAGGACCGCTGAAGAAACTTCCGGCAAACTTCATCCGACATATGCAGACAGAGACGACTGAAATGCAAATCTCCCCCCATCACAGCAAGTGACACTTCATGTTGTCACGTCATGAACTGACACACATTCCTTCTCTCTCTTCATTCTCATTCCTTCTCTTTCTTCATTCTCATTCCTTCTCTCTCTTCATTCTCATTCCTTCATTCCTTCTCTCTCTTCATTCTCATTCCTTCTCTCTCTTCATTCTCATTCTTCTCTCTCTCATTCTCACTCCTTCATTCCTTTTCTCTTCATTCTCATTCCTCATTCTCTCTCTCATTCTCATTCCTTCTCTCTCTTCATTCTCATTCCTTCATTCCTTCTCTCTCTCATTCTCATTCCTTCTCTCTCTTCATTCTCATTCCTTCATTCCTTTTCTCTCTTCATTCTCATTCCTTCATTCCTTCTCTCTCTTCATTCTCATTCCTTCTCTCTCTTCATTCTCACTCCTTCATCCTTCTCTCTCTTCATTCTCATTCCTTCTCGCTCTTCATTCTCATTCCTTCTCTCTCATCAATCTCACACCTCATCAATCCTCTCTCTCTTCATTCTCACTCCTTCATTCCTTCTCTCTCTTCATTCTCATTCCTTCATTCCTTCATTCCTTCACTCCTTCATTCTCATTCCTTCTCTCTCTTCATTCTCACTCCTTCATTCCTTCTCTCTCTTCATTCTCATCCTTCTCCTCTTCATTCTCATCCTTCTCTCTCTTCATTCTCACTCCTTCATTCCTTCTCTCTCTTCATTCTCATTCCTTCACTCTCTTCATCTCACTCCTTCATTCCTTCTCTCTCTTCATTCTCATTCCTTCACTCTCTTCATTCTCATTCCTTCAATCCTTCTCTCTCTTCATTCTCATTCCTTCAATCCTTCTCTCTCTTCATTCTCATTCCTTCATTCCTTCTCTCTCTTCATTCCCATTCCTTCTCTCTCTTCATTCTCATTCCTTCTCTCTCTTCATTCTCATTCCTTCTCTCTCTTCATTCTCATTCCTTCATTCCTTCTCTCTCTTCATTCTCATCCCTTCTCTCTCTTCATTCTCATTCCTTCATTCCTTCTCTCTCTCATTCTCATTCCTTCATTCCTTCTCTCTCTTCATTCTCATTCCTTCATTCCTTCTCTCTCTTCATTCTCACTCCTTCATTCCTTCTCTCTCTTCATTCTCATCCCTTCTCTCTCTTCATTCTCATTCCTTCATTCCTTCTCTCTCTTCATTCTCATTCCTTCATTCCTTCTCTCTCTCATTCTCACTCCTTCATTCCTTCTCTCTCTTCATTCTCATTCCTTCAATCCTTCTCTCTCTTCATTCTCATTCCTTCTCTCTCTTCATTCTCATTCCTTCTCTCTCTCATTCTCATTCCTTCATTCCTTCTCTCTCTCATTCTCATTCTTCTCTCTCTTCATTCTCATCCCTATCTCTCCTCATTCTCATTCTTCATTCCTTCTCTCTCTTCATTCTCATCCCTTCTCTCTCTTCATTCTCATTCCTTCATTCCTTCTCTCTCTTCATTCTCATTCCTTCTCTTCTTCATTCTCATTCCTTCATTCCTTCTCTCTCTTCATTCTCATTCCTTCTCTCTCTTCATTCTCATTCCTTCATTCCTTCTCTCTCTTCATTCTCATTCCTTCTCTCTCTTCATTCTCATTCCTTCATTCCTTCTCTCTCTTCATTCTCATCCCTTCTCTCTCTTCATTCTCATTCCTTCATTCCTTCTCTCTCTTCATTCTCATCCCTTCTCTCTCTTCATTCTCATTCCTTCATTCCTTCTCTCTCTTCATTCTCATTCCTTCTCTTTCTTCATTGTCATTCCTTCATTCCTTCTCTCTCTTCATTCTCATCCCTTCTCTCTCTTCATTCTCATTCCTTCATTCCTTCTCTCTCTTCATTCTCATTCCTTCTCTTCTTCATTCTCATTCCTTCATTCCTTCTCTCTCTTCATTCTCATTCCTTCTCTCTCTTCATTCTCATTCCTTCATTCCTTCTCTCTCTTCATTCTCACTCCTTCTCTCTCTTCATTCTCATTCCTTCATCCCTTCTCTCTCTTCATTCTCATTCCTTCATTCCTTCTCTCTCTTCATTCTCATTCCTTCTCTTTCTTCATTCTCATTCCTTCATTCCTTCTCTCTCTTCATTCTCATCCCTTCTCTCTCTTCATTCTCATTCCTTCATTCCTTCTCTCTCTTCATTCTCATTCCTTCTCTTTCTTCATTCTCATTCCTTCATTCCTTCTCTCTCTTCATTCTCATTCCTTCTCTCTCTTCATTCTCATTCCTTCATTCCTTCTCTCTCTTCATTCTCATCCCTTCTCTCTCTCATTTCTCATTCCTTCATTCCTTCTCTCTCTTCATTCTCATTCCTTCATTCCTTCTCTCTCTTCATTCTCATTCCTTCTCTCTCTTCATTCTCATTCCTTCATTCCTTCTCTCTCTTCATTCTCATTCCTTCTCTCTCTTCATTCTCATTCCTTCATTCCTTCTCTCTCTTCATTCTCATTCCTTCTCTCTCTTCATTCTCACTCCTTCATTCCTTCTCTCTCTTCATTCTCACTCCTTCATTCCTTCTCTCTCTTCATTCTCACTCCTTCATTCCTTCTCTCTCTTCATTCTCATTCCTTCATTCCTTCTCTCTCTTCATTCCCATTCCTTCTCTCTCTTCATTCTCATTCCTTCTCTCTCTTCATTCTCATTCCTTCATTCCTTCTCTCTCTTCATTCTCATTCCTTCATTCCTTCTCTCTCTTCATTCTCATTCCTTCTCTCTCTTCATTCTCATCCCTTCTCTCTCTTCATTCTCATTCCTTCAATCCTTCTCTCTCTTCATTCTCACTCCTTCATTCCTTCTCTCTCTTCATTCTCATTCCTTCTCTCTCTTCATTCTCATTCCTTCTCTCTCTTCATTCTCATTCCTTCATTCCTTCTCTCTCTTCATTCTCATTCCTTCAATCCTTCTCTCTCTTCATTCTCATTCCTTCTCTCTCTTCATTCTCATCCCTTCTCTCTCTTCATTCTCATTCCTTCTCTCTCTTCATTCTCATTCCTTCATTCCTTCTCTCTCTTCATTCTCATTCCTTCTCTCTCTTCATTCTCATCCCTTCTCTCTCTTCATTCTCATTCCTTCTCTCTCTTCATTCTCACTCCTTCATTCCTTCTCTCTCTTCATTCTCACTCCTTCATTCCTTCTCTCTCTTCATTCTCACTCCTTCATTCCTTCTCTCTCTTCATTCTCATTCCTTCATTCCTTCTCTCTCTTCATTCTCATCCCTTCTCTCTCTTCATTCTCATTCCTTCATTCCTTCTCTCTCTTCATTCTCATTCCTTCATTCCTTCTCTCTCTTCATTCTCACTCCTTCATTCCTTCTCTCTCTTCATTCTCATTCCTTCTCTCTTCATTCTCATTCCTTCATTCCTTCTCTCTCTTCATTCTCATCCCTTCTCTCTCTTCATTCTCATTCCTTCATTCCTTCTCTCTCTTCATTCTCACTCCTTCATTCCTTCTCTCTCTTCATTCTCATTCCTTCTCTCTCTTCATTCTCATCCCTTCTCTCTCTTCATTCTCATTCCTTCATCCCTTCTCTCTCTTCATTCTCATTCCTTCATTCCTTCTCTCTCTCATTCTCATCCCTTCTCTCTCTTCATTCTCATTCCTTCATTCCTTCTCTCTCAGTCATTAACTTCCATCGTCCTCTCTTTCACTCTCCCAGTTTCCCCTCCACTCCCTCCTTTCCCCCTGCTGTTTCTGTCACTCGCTCACAGACCAGTGGCCATTACATCGCCGTGACCTAAATGTGTCACGTCCCGTTCACTATGCTTCCCCTCGTAGACCCCACCACCACCACCACCAACTCTCTCCCTGCAGCCTGTCCTCTCTTCGGTTACTCTCCTCTCCCGTATTCCTCACTGTGCACACACACTCGCCACACACTCGTGGCGTAAAAGCCTCTAATCATCGTCCCTTTTAACACCTGACCGTTTGTCGTAAACTGTGTGGACGACGTCCTTGTCGTTAAGTCACCGCCCGACTCTGCTCTCGTCTCCTCGTCGAGTATCGCTGTGCATCAGAGCGACAGCAGCGCCGTCCAGTATCGATCAACGTGTTTCATATCATATTGATTCGTCTTCGGAACACTTTGTGTGTGAGTTCCTAAACAGCTGGTGGTTGTCAAGTGTCCAGTGAAGGCTTGATGCTGCTCAGTGACTGGTGGTGTGTTTTCAACCTGTTGCACCGATGATGTCGACCAGGGGTTTTAGGTCTTTGTCACACCTAACAGACAGCTGGACTTCAGGTTCGATTGGGAACTCGTCTGATTGGAGACTTGGCTCCATTGGAAACTTGTTTCAATTGGGGACCTGGTTTGATTAGAGACTTGGTCGTTTGGGGACTTGGTTTGATTGGGATGATTGGGTAATCGTTCCAATTGGAGACTCTATTCGATTGAGGACTTGGTTCAATTAGGGACTCGTTCCAAATGGAGACTTGGTTCAATTGGGACTTGATTCAATAGGCGACTCGTTCAATTGAGGACTCATGAATTGGGGACTTTGTTCGAATGGGGACTTAACAAACAATGACCTGGATCATCCGTTGGTTAATGTACTGTTGGTGGACTCTGGTTGCTGACTCGTTGTCTGTGTGTGGTTCCCAGCGGCTGTGGTAACTTTTCATTTCCACTGACACTTTAAACTCACTCGTTTCTCATATGTAGCACACTTCCTGTTTTTGGTCCACCTCTGTTTTTAGGTGCACTTCTTTAATCTGCACCAGAGTTTGATTTGACCGTCAGATTTGCTCACAGATTGTCTCCGTGTGGACATAAAACAGTACCAGGGATGGGAATCGCACACGTCAACAACCCCCATGAAGTCTGACTCACCCACACAGGCAGATCCGTTGAGGTTCGGTTCATGGCCTTCGTCACACACGCAGCCGCCCACCGGCACCATCCACTCCCCTTCAGCGTTGCAGTGCATCCGAGGGCCCGTGCCTCCCTGGGCTCGACTGTGGGCGACACATGTCCCGCTCTACGGGCACCAGGGCGGTGGCCTCCACCCCTGAGGAGTCGCTGGGTAGGACGCCAAGTAGAGACTGGTGGGCGGACAGCGGCGGTAGAAGATGGACACTCCCATGAGGGAAACACAAGCGCCGCTGTCGACGATGGCCAGGACGAAGCTGGATGAGGAGGGAGAGCGGTTACACCTTTGGGAGCGAGGAAGGGAGCGGTGAAATGGAGGCAGCCGGTTTACCCAGTGCGTGTGAGCGGGCCGAAACTGCGTGTCTTGATGTTGATGCGGCTGTATCTGTTGGGCTGGTACTGGTGCGGCGAACTGGGCTCCACCTTGGAGAAACTCTTATCGGCAGCTATGGTGTCGATCTTCACCCAGCCCTCCCTGGTGTCCTTCTCCGCGCTGGATGGCTGAAAGGAAGAAGACGTGTGGAGGAGACGTGTGGGCGTGTGTCGGAATCATGAAAACAAGCGGTCTGATGAATCACATGCAGGGAAATAAAGAGAAACGAGAGAAGCAGTGTTCTACTTCTATGCGTTTCTCCGCAGGTTCCTGCTCATACCCCCCCCCTTCAGCGCTTCCTGTGACTCCTCCGATTCCTCTCCAGACTTTCATTTGCATTTAAAAAAAAAAAAAAAGCATCTCACTTTCCCTGAGGAGAAATTCATTCAACTATACAAATTCTATATTCCCTCCCAGTGAGACCGCACATGTAGCTGAGCCACTTCAGGCGCGGTAGTTAAAAAAAAAACGTCATGAATAAATAACTAAAGCATCTTTGGGCGGACACTGTCAGCAGGCACCGAAAACAAGTTCCTGCAATG
>NW_027615476.1:0-41912 GCF_965212315.1 Lampetra planeri | reverse complement strand
ATCAATAAATTCAGGTGTGTGTTTTGAACCAAAAGTGACTTTTTTGAGACAAAAATGTAAGTACTAGTGTTGGTTTTAGCATGTATGGTAAACCTTCTCTTCAGCGCCCCCTGCTGTTTAAGAAAAAAACAACGATATTCTACACAGTGTAATTTATTATGGGGACCTTTCTGTGTGTAGTTTTCATTCTGTCCCCGTGTCGGTGTGGGTTCTCTCCAGGTACTACAGCTTCCTCCACCCTCCATCATCCTGCTGAGGTTAACTGGTCACTGTCTATCCCCCGGGAGGTGTGAATGTGAGTGTGTACAGTCGTCTGTCCTTCATGTGGACCGGATGAGCGTAACAGGAGCAAGCGGAAGAAGAAGATGAATGAATGAATATTAATAAAAATTCCTTTTTTATTCTTTTTTTTTTTTATTCTATCGTTCTCTACACCTTGGGTCCGTCTTTGACACCAAGTGCACAACTTCTGCTCCTTCCAATCTGCTGTTTTTTTTGTATTTGAAGACCTCAGTGAAGTCGACGCTCTGCAGCGAAACAGGATTTTTACGGTGTGGCCTTCACATCCTCGCGGTGCTTTCGACAGAAGCTACAGGACCTTCATCTGATCAGCAGCAGACTTCTGATCCATTGCCAGCGCCTGCTTTTGGCAGGAAACGAGAGGAGAGCAGTTGACTTCCCAAGAAAAAGGTAAAAAAAAAAAAAAAAAAAAAGCAGGGGAGATGAGATTATTTATGGATTCACCTTATTAAAGTGGCAACACTAGTTGTTCCCGCTAAACACTTTAAGCTCTGCTGCGCAGCGAGATCCATGTGTGTGGATGGAACAAAAATACAAACTAGACGTCAAGCGGAGGATGAGAGCGGAGGTCAGGAGAGCGTTGGCAGGCGCCACTAATTAAAAGCTCTCGAGTCTGGACGAAAAATGTAAATGGCGGTGCTCCGGGGATCATTTTATACCTTGGCTCGATTTGGATGTAACGTCAATTTAACACCTGGGGATTTGAATAACAGAGGAAACTCGTAATCAGCAAACCGTCGTATTCCATCTGGTACCATGTTGCCACTGGTGTTAATGTCCTGATTTTGTATACTATCGATCGATAAAATAGTATTTTTAAGAGCTCGTCAGTTCCTACTTGAAGTTTAAGCTTTAAATTTCTTCAAAATTGTTGAATGCTGAATTCCAGACTGTTTTATCAACCTGGACGCCAACACCTGCCAAACGTCAGTGGAAAAGATCAAACCAGCCGAGGTGTCACGCCGGCCGAGAGGTGAAAGAGTTTCCAACTTGTCAAATTAGAGTTGGGTTCAAACGTGCTTACAAAGTCTGTGCAGAGAGAAACAGAGAGACACGGGGTGCGATATGTAAAAGAGAAGAGATCAACCGTACAGTCATGTCATAGCCCAAGGCGAAGAGCAGCAGATGTAACAAAGGCAGGGCCTGCGATTGTCAAGAGGCATGGATAATGATAGCTTTGCATGTAGGGTACAAGGCAAACATCAAGGCGGTGTACATCGCAGTGCAGGACTTTAAAGGCAGCACTAAGAAAGGGGGCCATGGGAGCAAAGATGGCCGTGCTGTGGCCCCCAGTGGCTCTGCTTCTGATGGCAGGGGCAGGTAACTGGGAACAAAGCAAATTGGATGGGCACAGCGCAGAGCCCACGTCAGTCTCCGTGTATGTTATTTTTTTTTCTATTTTTCAGGGGGTTCTGCATGAAAACTTTTCTTCTTCGGCTGCTTGTTGTTTGAGCCTCTCGCACTTGTGCTTTCCAACACTTCACATGTACACAATGGGTCATTTTTTGGATGGAATTGTTGATGTATATTAAAGTAACACAGTCCTTATGTTAAGTATATACGTATAGGAAGGTGTCCCGAGGCAGTTCATTGAAATGATTCATTTCGGTGAAGAAAATACTGAATACTCTATAAATAAAGTGACAAAGTTTCAGTGTCAGTTTCCTTTTCAGGTTACCTTTCGTTTTCAGTGAGTGTTTCAGCGAGCGTTTTCGTTCGCAGGGAACAAGCAACAAATGAGGTTCAATCGCTGCAGTTCACAGACGCACTCAGCTGAACTGTGAAATGAACAAATCCTTGCAGTAATGGATTCAGCCCAGTTTGCAAACACTGCTGGATAATGTTTTACCTGAACTAGCAATGAACCCGATTTGGTAAATTCATTGACTTGATTAATAACAAACCAACCCCCCCATAACCCACAAATTTTGTATTCAAATAAGTATTTCATAATTTCAATAAGTGCCCTATGAAAGATTGTGTGTTGTGTTATGTAATGCACATGTTAAAAATACACAAAATGAATGTACAGATACAAAAACAATGAATAAAAAAAATAAAAAAAGTATCTAATATTGAAAACCTACAATAACAGATGAACCTACTGGTTCTGTTTGTTGTATTTGAACACATGCACAGGTGTAACCAAAGTTTATGTCCACGTATCGAGTACAAACACTGACCAACGGTACCTCTGTAGTCTGTGAATATGACTGATGATATCTTTTAGGACAAAAAGCTGCTAAGATAATTATACTTTACTTCTGATTCTAATAAAGTGATAGCATTCTAAGATGCTCCATGACAGCTTTCTCGAAAAACATTTTTCTTGCACATTTGGCGTAGGAAGTAAAGTTCGTTCTCTCCACGGTGGCTATCTGTATCATAGACTCAGGCAGCAATTAATGAAATGATGATAGAGTGCTGGAGTTAGTTCAGGCAAGCATGCATGCATTTCCCCTCTGAGTATTTATGCCTTGATTTTATGTGTATTTTGGTAAAGAGTGTAACTTTTCACTTGGTTGGACTCCTCTTAATGACCGTCGGCTGCCAAAATCCTTCCTCAGAAGCCATAAACATCACTTTTCCACAGCGGGAATGAGCACAACAAAAATAACCATCACTTCTTTATTCGGTGGCCAATCCAATTAGGAACACTTTGAGAAGTTCATCAGTAATCTTGACTGCGCGTTTCAGCCATGGTGGCGGAAAGGCGTTTTTTCAGACCCTTGCAGCGTCTGAGGATGACGAGGGACAGTAGACGAGTGATTTGTTCAAAAGATTCATTAACCGACTCGTTCACTTCTTGACCGGAGCGCGGCACGGCAGAACGAAAGTGTGTCGATTTGGATCCAGAAGTGTCGCCCGACTCCCCTTGGGAATCTCGACAGATTAGAAGTCTGAACATTGGAGATGAACCGATGTCTTATTAACTGATATATAGTTCTTCCGGCAGTTTAAACTGCTGACTATCGATCAGCGCTCAAGTTCACCGTGCATACGTTTGTACAGTGAATGAATCATGGAATGTGCACTGCCCCCCCCCCCCCCAGTGAAAGGATCTGAGAGATTTAAAGTTTGTGTTGTGTGATTTGAAGTGTTTGGCAGTTGTGTGTGAATCACCAGTCGTGGTGGTGCTGATGGTGTGTGTGTGTGTGTATGTGTGTGTGTGAATTCCCCCAAGAGACCACAATGACAAAAAGTCACCACCCCACTGATCCTTTGGATGAGGGCTCCAGTCAGCAGCGTGGCGCCCAGTCGGGGTGCCTCTTCACCCCTGGGCCAGGAGTTGATCTGGAGCTCGCGCGCTGACTTTGTGGGACCCTGACGAGCCGTCTGGGTCGACAGCGATCGGCCTCGTTCAAAGGTTAATCACACGATTAGGGATGCGTCTGTACGCCAGGACGAATGGCCTGTGGTGTTTTCTTTCTTCATGATGAGACTCATGAATGTTTCAGAGGTGGCGGCCATGGACACTCTCAGTCCCTGTAGGAAGCACATGTCCTGTTTAATGTCGTTGATAGTTCAACCAATGACATCCCAGAGACTTTTTTATGTTTGATCATGTAGCAAACATCTTGTTGAACACAGATTTCGTTACATGTTTGTGATTTCCAAACCTTACTTTTAAGAAAGCTGTGAAACTGTTGTCGAATCCCTTTTCAGGATTAACACCCCATCCTGTCAGGCACATTACCGTAAATACTCTAATGTCATCGAAGGATGACAGATGTAGCAGCTTTGCCTGCATAGGCTGGTTGTTTTATCGTTATTGGTCCTTTCCGCTGTTTCTCAGCGTCATGACAATGACCCTTGACCTGAGAGGAGGAGCAACAGTCGACATCCCAGAATTCCAGATCGTAGATGCGTGTTTCACACTTTGTTTAACATTGTGAGCCTGTTGAAGTGGCAAGGAGGACAAATAGCTTGACAAAAAAAAATGTAACTAGCCTGTTTTTATGTATGTCTCCATCGGTTCATTTTTATTTCTCAGAGCAAGACACGGGTGGAAGCACGTTCAAGCCGGAGGCTGATTGGTTAAAACATAAGGAAGTGATGGCGGACGCAGGAGAAAGCTGGTTCAATGAAATTCCTGAAATGAGGAACACTTTAAAGACGTTTGGTTTGATTACTGTCAGAACTCATCTCTGGATTACAGATATATTTGTATATATTTGTAAACGCAGCTTGAACGTGTGGACACTCTGATTCTCCATGTCCGTTCAAAATTGTAATAAAACAGCATGAAATGGCCCCATCTTTCAATTTTGATGCATCCTGGATTGTTACATGGGAGCAGACAACCTCCATCATCTCAGCCATTGACTTGATTCCGTAGCGTGTTAGTTTGTTGCTCTCTGGTGAACCAATTGTTTAGACACATTCCGACTGGAATCAGGCAGAATTTTCGTCTAACTTGCAACTAAAACTATGATTGTTTGGTCCATATTCTCATTTAGTCAATGCATCATCAGTCTTCCATCCACACATTTATCAGAATGCAACAAATTAATACTGGAATGCAGCCATTTTAACTTCAGACGTGGGTTTTTTCTTGTACTGGAGTAAGTAGTAACCAAATATAGAAAACAAACCTTTATATTTGTACGACTTCTGATTTGGGAGTCATTTATCTATTCAGGATCCTTTTCAAGAACAAAACATCCCTCACGAAGCAAATTTAAACACTGAGCTCATTTGTGGGGACTGAAAACAGTTTATACATCAAATTATTTCAAATTGTTTCACTCTTTGTCTGTGTATTCTGTAGCCTGAAGCGCTCGCTGTTTGTCTCCAAAACACACATCATCAAGCTTATATAAGCCTCGCACTTTTCATGTCTTTCTGAACTCGTTTTCCACCAGAGCTTTGATTTCTTGCTTCTCCAAACCAGTGCAAATATTTGGAAAGGTGATTGGTTACGGCGATGAAGTGCCTGCCTGGAGCCAGCGAGACGCCCCCCCCCCCAACCCCTCCTGCTTTTGAGAATGAGTGCCGTCAGGGGCGTAGAAAAGTTGTGTGGCGGCTAAGCGGGCGTTTACTCATGTGGGCACCCCACTCACCACCACCACCAATGAAAGTGAGCAGCTTACGCACCCCGAATTTTTGTGACAGGAGCCCTTCAAAGCGAGAACCCTTGTTTATCAAGTTGCTTTTAGCATCACAAAGATGAGACGCCGTGTGCTCGCAGAGGAGCAGTTTGTTTTATCTCTCTTCAAAGCTCGCCCCATCACACCCCGCTTTTTTTTTATTTTTTATGCTTTTCTCCCTCTTTCATTTCAAGTGTGAAGTAAAGGTTTGCGTAAACATATGCAGAACGTCGCCCCCCCCCTCCCCCCTTCTTGCAGAGAGAACAAGTCGTTGGATTCATGTCTGCATCTCTTGATCCTTCATCCTGTCTCTTCTTCTCTCTTTTGAAGGAATCATCCCTCAAGGCTTGTGTACACACTGAATAAGCCCCGTTTTGACAAAGCAAGGTGGAAGTACGTAACAAGCTCTCCTCGCACTCATTCTGTCTCGTCTCCTCTCTCCGCAGCTCTGTACTTTTTTTTTTTTTTTTCCGGAAAGAGAGGCCCTTCTCTCTCCGGCTTGACAGCGACAGCTCCCTGCCCATTTGATGTCGGCTTGACGGTCAAGGATAATGGTGCGTCGTGGGACCGTTGTCATCCCTGTCAATAGGAATGGCCGAGGGGGCGGGGGAGCGGCGAAGGGGGTGTGTGTGTGGGGGGGGCGTACCTTCTTTTGTAGTCAAAGACTGCATTGTCGCCTGTTTGTGGTCAGTCGGGTCACTTTATCCCAACTTGACGCGTCCTTGTGCAAACCTGACTTTCTGATACGTCTCATCGTTTGATAATCCCTCCGTTCCCTCCTTGTCCATGCCTACGCACGCTTCTTATTTTCACATTCACGCCTGGTCAATGTCAAACAAAGCCTTGAAAACTACTGATCATTTGTGTGTGTGTGTGTGTGTGTG
Source organism: Lampetra planeri (assembly GCF_965212315.1). Lineage (NCBI taxonomy): Eukaryota > Metazoa > Chordata > Hyperoartia > Petromyzontiformes > Petromyzontidae > Lampetra > Lampetra planeri. Next base: position 35,638 of record NW_027615476.1, on the reverse strand, counting down.
AGCGTGTGTTTGGATTGAATTTAACAAGGATCCCTTTTCTCTTTGATGTAATTAAGCTCCTGAGGCTTGATCTGGGCGTCAGAGTTAATTTTTTTTTTCTTCTCCAGCATCGCGGGGAGCTATCAGTAGACTTCAGATGTCAGGCACTCTTTCAAGCTTCACGGCACCTCGTTTTTCCTCCACCTCGCATAAAAAGATTCGCGGGTGGAAAAACAAATGGACTTGCCTGACGTGGTGGTGATCGTGACCCCCTCCTCAACACACACACACACTTAGCACTACCACTCTTCCCTTGTCTAATAGTCCTCTTATCTTCATGCCAGGATCCCCCAGGCCCTTTTATGTGCATCCATCAAAATTGCCCACCTGTAGCCGGAGGACAGAAGAGGAGGAGGGACGTTTTTTTTTGCCGTTTTCTCTTAATGGGAGTTGGTTTCTGTTCAGCAAGCAACCTGTGTCACTTCCACCTCTGCCATCGCTAATGATGTGTCAGAGGACACCCACAGCGCAGCGCCCTCATTTTGCCGCCGCTCAAATGTTGACGGTATATATGGTTGGATAGTCTTCAGGAAAAAGGAAGTGGCCTTCGGAGAGTTTGGAAGGCCCTCGCAGGAGTTTGGGGAAAAAAGTCTGAGGATTAGACATACTTCCTGGCAAATTCAGTCAAAGTTCAAGAGGGGATGGATTCAATTTTGGGCTTGAAGGTTGGATGAAAGGCTCAGATTTGCCTTATACTAATTCTTCGACCCTTTGCTGACAGACGGGACCTTGCATCTCTGGGTAGCGCCGCTAGAGCTTCTGCACTGCAAGCAACCTGTGTCACTCCCACCTCTCCCATTGCTAACGATGTGTCAGAGGACACCCAGGAAATGTTGACAGTGTATATGGTTGGACAGTCGTCTAGAAAAAGGAAGTGGCCTTCAGAGAGTTTGAGGGCCCTCAGTCTGATGGACCGATCTCGTACTTGGCCGCCATTGTCCTCTGCAAATTGACTCAAAGTTCACAAGGGGATGGATTAGGTTGGACCAAAGGCTTGGATTTGCGTTTCTGCTCATTCTTTGACCCTTCACTGACCGATGGATCTTGAACCTCTAGGTAGCGCTGCTCGAGCATGAGCAGTTGTCATGAGAGTGTCGGGGGAGAGAGAGACAGTAGGGTGGGGGGGTGATGCTGGAATAAAAGCACATTAGACAGACAGTTCCTCTTGATTGCTGAAACAATAAGCCCTATTTATCACCCATTTGAAAAAAAAAAAGAGAAAAAATTCTTGACGTGGCACAGAAACAGAAGCCGCTTTCATCTCCTTGGCATATTAAACTGTCACAGTGCTTAACTTTAAATTAAGGTGACACGCCAGTGACTCGGGGATGTCACTAATAGTGCAATGGCGACCTGCTAATAGTCGTAGAATATGACACGTTTGCTTTAACTAAAACCTTCGCTGTCAGATTACGCCAGTGACATCTTCAACTTTTCATACATCCATGTGACACTTGGAACAAATGCAGTTCGGCGTCGGGAGTGGCACAAAGCCACATGAATGGCTTTGTCTGGGTATAAAAGGATGACATGTTCTTGTGTTAGGTGAATGTTTGAAGTCGCACGTGTGCTGAGAATCCCTGTGCGAGTCATTGGTTGGAAAATGTCCGAGGAGGTTTGTGGTAAAGACGATGCATCGGAGAAGATACCTACTAATATACTTTGCTTCTCCAATGCCTAATGTCCCTCGCTGTCTGGATAACCTGGGTCTTAACCTTGGATTAGTTCACTCATATTTCTATTGTTTGATATATCAAATGACTTCAAAAGGATTAATGATATAATTATCTGGATTTTTCCTTCTGAGGGGTGAACATACAAGCACAACGTTATTGGTTCCTCCAGGGTTTGGGTTAATGGGGCAGGGGCGCATATTCATTATCTTTCGCAACACTTGTCCCTGTAAACGTAAGACGGATGGATGGATTCATGCGTTAGTGGTAAATGTAACTACGTTGGTGCTTTTTAAACCTCAGACCTTCATTTTTTTTTATCACCTGTGATTTACATTTATCTTAAAATGTTGACTTTGTTTCCAAAACAAGTCAGAATCAGACTCAGAATCCTTTTTATTCTCTATTTATTATCTTATAACACGAAAGAAAGTATAATAAAAAGATAGAAATATCAAATCCAAAATATATACAATATAAAAAGAAAACACAATAGGACAGAAAGCTATTGACTCTGCAATCTGTGTTTCTAGTCATTATTACATGCAGACGGAGTATTTACATGGACGTAAACACCTTCTCCGCTCACCAAACCCATATTGCCTGGGTCACTCGAACAATCGAAAGAGATAAGATTTCGTTGAAATCCGTGTTGCTGTGAGCAAGAAGTGAGCGGAATAAACAGGAAACCCCCCAGAAATACCAAGATGTGAGAAATCAGTCGTGATCACATTTGAGCAACAATGGGGACTTTGTGAAGGTTTTTTTTTTTTTTTTTAACTGCAGAGGACGGGGCTGTTCCATGAAACACTGCTTTCAGCGTTTTTTTTTTTTTTCTTGGATATGAATCAAGGTAAAACCCCATAAATGCTCATTGATGTTAAATCACATGGGACAAAACCGACAAGTATTTCTGGATGATTATGCAAAGACGCTTGTGTTAAATGTTACATTTGTTCACCTGCATACACAATGAACTTCTACCTGGTTACACGTAAACCTCAGCGGATTCATCCTACTGCTTCGGGCTAATTGGCAAGAGGGGGGCGGTTTGAGGAAAAAAGAGAAACGCAGTAAAATCCTCTAATTCCTGGATTATAATTTAAAATATTCCAAAATGCTAATCAGGGAATTGCAACCAACAAAGGGATAATAAGACGGTCATCCAATTACTGGTATTTTCTACCCGTTCGGAGGGGCCTGGGCAGACCTGGAGCCTGATCGTTTTCCCTTTTAACTGAATGCAGCGCAATGCTGCTCAAGCTGTGAGCAAACACAGGAGCTGCATCGCGGCCCCTCCCTGCGTCTGCCTGTCTCACAAATATGTTAATTAGGGTCCAGATATTCACACACTTAATTAGCCGGGGCCTAGTTTGGCTTCATTTTGATTGAGCGAAGAAAGACAGGGTGGAAAATGAGTAGAAAGATGGTTTTACTTTTCATTGGTGAATTTAAATATGGCCTCAAGGTGATGAGGAGGTATTGTTAACTACTGTAAAATGAACTTTTTTCCTACGGCATGGAGGAAAATCCAGGACGGCAGAGATTAGGCTGTCATTTGCAAGTGAGCCTTTCCATTCTGAACATGAAGTGATTGCGATAATTGAAGTGGCTTTCATCACATTAACATATTATTTGCAAAAATGAGATGAGGATGGCCCCCGTGTACCTACTCGCGACACTGGAGAGGAAACCGAAGCCAGTGATGAGGTGTATGGGTGGGGGATGCTCCCAGAAAATCCTCTGTGGCTGCCACAATAGGCGTCATTAGACATAAAATTATGAATTTTGAATTCATGTTCACATAAAGACAAGCATGTCAAAATATCTCTTGACAAATGTTTGACGGGGGCAGCTTTTGACCGAGGGGCAATAAAAGCACATGATGAGCAGAATGGTAAATTATATATATCTATCTAAAAAAAACTAAATTATAAATATTATTATATAAAAAATTATATATATCTATCTAAAAAAAACCCTAAATTCAATTAGACAAAAATTGCATAACAGTGAATCTCTGTTCAGCTTTCAGTTTTCTTATTTAGCGTCACCAAAAAAATGTTTTGTGTGAAAAAAAAGTGAGTGTGTGTGTGTGGAGGCATCATTAACATTCACCCAAATATCACTTATCCAACAATGTAATATTTCTCATGTAAATCTCTCTTTTCTTCGTGTTAATGAAGCAGCATGGCATATTGGTGGTTGGTCATATTGAGCCTCCACCCCCTTGAAGACACCAGCCCCCACCCTCCCTCATATCCCCCGCCACCCGCCAATCCCTCATAGAAACACAATGACCCAAATACAGCAGGAGAGATGGAGGATCGAGACGTGGTTCTCTGCCCTGTAACTCAATATTAGCCTCAGGTATTTAACATAAACCTCGTCAGTCTCCCAGGAAAGACCCAGCGTGTTAATTTAGCTTTTTGTGAATATAAGCACATTTAACAGCATTTTACAAAAAAAAAAAAAAAAAAACTTCTCCCAACATAAACACCTTGATTTTGGCTTATTTAAATATCTAAAAAATAATTCCTGCAGCACAGAGTACTGCAGTATCCTGGATAAAGTACGACCAAACTACAGGATGTACTGTAATGCTGCTCTGCACTCCGAGCTGTATCTGACCTCGTGGCAGGGAGCCATCGCCATCCAAGTTGGCTGATTTGTTTGGAAGAATTTGACACCGTTCCAAAACCAATCCCCCAGTTTGTAGAGTATGTATAAAACATGTTTCTTTTTTCTTTACCTACAGATGAGTGGAGCACCAACTGGTGGCAGGGAGCCAAGACTGCAAGGCATTTGCTTGTACTCGTAAGCTAACTGCACCGCTGAACTTCTCTGGGATTTACCCGGCATGATAGAATTGGACCGCAGTATAGATTATTAAGAGGACAAGTGTGTGGGCCCCCCCTATGCCCCAGAAAAAATCAAACAAACAAACAAACAAACTTTGCATCTTTTTTCCTCATATTGCATTGTGTGATTTACATCCATATAATCAGTAATAATGTCAGATCTAAAACTTTATTTTAAGAAGTAAAGCTGGTGCTGCGCAACAGTGGCCTCTGCTGGGGAAAGTGGTAATTACAGATGATGTGATCTACTGTACCGCACTCCTTACAGTGCTGATGATGACACAAGACCAAGGTGTTTGAACTTGCGAGTCTTTATTGTGGATAATTGCATTTTGGTGTCCATGTTAAAATGGCGTTTTTAAAAATAGTATTTCCGGGGTATCAGGTTTCAAGTTCATTTCATCAATGCTCCACAATCTCTTAAACTCAGTATACAAGTATATTTACTCAGTAATCATCAGTCTCTTAACCTCAATCAAACCAGGTTGATAATTAGCTGATTAGCTCAGTTTCCTTGAAAAAACTACAACTCGAGACAAATGGCGTTCTGCCCTGATTTGATGTCTGATTTGGGCCAATAGGAGAAGATGTTGGCGTCAGCTCCCATTCGCCACTGTATCTTTATTGTGAGCTTAAGAGCTCACATATAATGTATTCAGCTGTTAAAAAACAGAAGATGTGGCAGCTGCAGCACTGTAAATTCAATCTTTAAGATTGTGCAACTTGGCACAATGCTTTAAAAAAAAAAAAAAACAAGGAGCGTGCTTTAGCTGAAGAGTCTAAGAGCGCAGCAGACAGAATCTGCGTGCATACTGACAGATTTTTTTTCTTCTTTAATTTGGAAAAGACGAATGCAACTTTCTTTTTTCTTTTTCTCCTCTCTCCCCCGTCTGTGGAATCTGCATGTGATGTGATTGGGTGGGATTTGTGTCCATCAGCAGCAGTCAGGAGTGAACGTCTCCCTTCTCGTCAAAGTGTATTTGTAGTTTGAAAGGGCAAAATAGAGCAAGAGGGGAAGAAGAAAAATCTCCTGTCAGCTATTCTTACATAAAATATTAGAATATTCATTGTTATGTAGACTTGCACGGAGAAAGGCTAAGCCTCTTGACTTATGAATTTTAAAAGTATCGGAAGAACTGAGAGAAGGGCGCCTCTTCCCCACTGACCTTAATCTTAAATAGGTCTCGCAGACAGGTAGAGTGATAAATGGACTAAAGTGATTTAAGAGGAAAAGAATAGCGGCTAAGCCCACTTTTTCTGAAGGCTTGCATTGGCTCTTATCACTGGCAGGCGACAAACAGCTTCAAAACTCCAGGTTCCAGAGGAGCGTTTGGGCGTGCTGTGCCAGCTTGGCTAATGCGTAGATTAGTTTACAAGTTTGGCTCCAATGCCAATTGGATTAGGCATCATGATGCTGGGGGCATTTCCACATTGTTTGACAGTCTACATACGGTCAGCATCAGGCGGAGAGTGCGGCTGTGATGGACTTATGCTAAATCCTTCCTTTTTTTGTGTGTTTATCTGAAGGCATTGTGACCGACAATGTCATCGGGGTTCTTTTTTTTTTTTATATGCACGATGTGTTGTGTGCTTACCGTACGGGGCTTTAGAACGGCACCCTCAGCTCCCATCAACAGACGCAGGAAGTGATTGTAAGCGTTTATTCCAAAGATGGGGGCCCTTCTTCTCGCCCTCTAGCTATGTCTTTTAATATCAGGGCTCTTGTCACCCCGATCCTGCGGTTCAAAAAAGACCCGTGTCAAGATGAAAATACCCCTGACAGAGACCGTATCTAATGCCTCAACACTGGGCTATAATCAGACTAATCACTTTGAACTAGCTCACAGAAAGGCACTTTATTTTGCAAAGCAAAATCGGTTTGGTCTCCTTTAAGGTTTATTTGATTAAGAGCGGAGCGGAGCATGAGAAATCAAGGTCTTCAGTGGCATTCCTCAGGAATATTTATACGAATCCCCTGGCTTGTAAATCATTTATGCTTTTTCCCACTCACATCGGACCGCGAACCACCGAGTCAAGCGTGAATTAGGTCTTGTGATAATAAACCAATGTCCTGCTTGGGCATTGTCTCCTGTCAGATCAGAGCGACAGGGTCAAGAGCGAACGCACCTCCAGGGACCTCCCCAAAAACAGCTCTGCGGCAGGACGGCAGCAGAGGGCCTTTAATTGTTATTTCAGCCCTTCCCCCCGCCCCCACCACGAACCGTAGTGTCCGGGCAAACAGAGTGGTCCTGATAGCTTTGTAATGAGAGGCAGCGTCCGCGGGGAGCAAGCTGGCGACTTCCAAATACATTGCCCTTGTTAGCGATGTTTGGCGCGCTGCTCCGTTGTTACAGATGTCGGTAATAGAGCGCTAATAGAGATCCATTACCCTTAGGTTATGTGTGTGTGTGTGTGTGTGTGTGTGTGTGTGTGTGGGAGGGGATTACTACTCCCGTGGCTGACCTCTGCCTCCCTCTAAAACTGATTATTTGATTTGATCAAGCCCAAAGGTGGCGGCAGGTCCGGCGCCGGGTTGATGAAGGCAGCGATTCGATTATCTGCCTTCGTTGGAGATAATAAGCAGGCAAAGTAGTAGGAGAGAGAAGGAAAGGGAAGCAGAGAGGAGAGAACTGCATGCTGCCCTCAGGACAGAAGGTAGAAACATTAAATTAATGAGCCCAGAGGAACTTTGTCACAAATGAATAAATACATTGATCTTCCGCTCCTTTTTCGCTGAGAGATTCCTTCCCCCGACCACTTTTACAGGGGAGGATAAAAAAAAAAAAAAAAGTGTTTTTCACCGGCATTGCCTCTCAGTAAACACTCTCTCTCTCTCCTTATCTGCCTTCTCCCTAGGCTATGGAGCAGATTTTTCATTTAGCTAAAAGCTCAGTAAGAGGTCTATGAGAATGATAATCCTACCACGGGCCGCAGCTGGCGTTTCCACGGTGCGGATGATTAGTCGGGAACGTTTTGCATTCGACCTGGAGAAATTCTCTCAGTGGGAAGTTCGCATCCGCTTACTGCCTTTTTTTTTTTTTTGCTGGGGCCCCGCCGCTCACGGCGCCTCCTTCACACATACACACCTCTGACGAGGCTAATACAACAGATGATGAGGGGGAACCCTTACCTCCTCTGCGAGCACGTCACACCTGTCACCGTGCAGAATGCCCGGTGACCTTCGTTAAACACATTCCTAATTGCTTTTGACGCTGAATTGGCACCCTGCTAGTCTGAGCCCCCCCAACCCCCATATTCCAGCATCACCATACACCAGACCCGACTTTCTGCAGGTACATAGTGGGATTCCCTCAGATGGAATTAAGGCGGTGAACAGGAGGAACCAGTCATGAATGCCCTTATCTCATTTGTCTGACAGGTTTAAACGTTTATTAAGGGCCCCGACTCTAATTCCCTCAAGCAGGTGTAAGCTTCCGTTGAGGTGTGAATTATATCCAATCGGGCTCCTAATATGATGAACAGGGAGCTGTAAGCTTTTCCAGGTGGAAATTGAATAAGTCATGGTTTCTGGGCGTAATCCATCCATGCATTGTCAAAGACAAATAGGAGGGGAGCATTGTTTCTTCGGCTTCATTTGCCTTTCGCACGGAAACACTCCAGTAAACGTAATCACATGAAGGCACGACCAGGAAATACAACCACGCATCTTCATCCGCTGCTGTGACGTCAATAAAACCCCCATTATTTCAATTTGAAGTACAAATCGAATGCCTCGTGCTGGGAAAAATCTGTGTGTTTATTCAGGGGTTAGCGACCCGCACGTGTTTTTATCACCTGCTGGTGGACAACGCAGCCTATGAAGCCTGTGCAGTGGAACTCTTTCCCGTTCTGTGTCGTGGTTTGACAGTCCAAGACGAACAGAGGCAGTACTTTTTCCTCTTCCCAAACATGCACAGCTGAGGTGCACAGCTGGGAGCCAGACACCCCCTCCCCGGCCGCCCCCCAAAATGCTCCCCAGGCACCGCGAGAGTGGTGTCCCACTGTTCTTGTGTGTGTGTGTGTTTGTACCGTGTGCTGGGATTTGCATTGCACCTTCACATACAGTAATAATCTTCTTCTATATACATACATACAAAAAAAAAAAAAAAAATTTATCATGGCTCCTCCCACTCTACGTATCTGATCTCATATCAGGGAAAAACATTTACAGGCAAACACATGGAGCCTTTTTGGTGCCCTAGGTCACATTACGACAGGCCCACAGTGAATGGACAATGTTCACCGATGCAACAAACGCAAATGTGTATTTGCCTTCCTCCAAGCGTCGTCTACCACCTGGCTTCAGCAGAACACATCTTCATTATTCCTGACAGAATTCAGTGGAGAGAGTGTAGACATGAAATGCTGCTTTCAAATCCGCTCATTTCTATACTGTTTTTGTTCATTCATTCTCTGTGGAAACATTTTTCATTGCTGCTGTAATCTGACCAAACGATAACTTGTCTCCTGATTATTTATATCCTTTCACCACTCACGCCTGCGGATGTTAAGAGGGAGACAACCGGGTTTCTGTCACTGCCACCTCCAGGTCAAACCCCCCCCAACCCGAAAAACTCATCGGCACTGAGAAATGTTATTCACCATCTGATAAGACTGCAGCAGCATTTGTAACAATCGGGAGGGATGTAACAAAAGGGATCCTTGTTTTCGTTTCGACTCTGGGGCTCATTTGGACTTTCACTCCCCCTCCAAAAAAATAGGAACCCATAAAACAGTCAGATGTCACACAATAACTGACTGGTATGGGCCAAAGAACCCCACCAACCCCCAGATGTAAACAAACAGTTGTAGCGCTACCAAACTGGAATTGAAGGGATCATTTGTCTAAATGACCGGAGGTCACAGTGAGTCACTAAGCGGCAACAGAAGCGAAACAGAAATCACTCATTACTCCCGTTATAGTGCCTGTGACATTTTGTAGCGCTGTCTGAACTTATAGCAGGCAGAATTAGCATCCCACTGTCTAAAAGTAGCGTGCAACGCTAACCAGCACTGTGCTGAGTGAAAAATATAGCAGATAGATGAGTAGGAACAACTTTCAAAACTTCTCGTTTGCTTTGTAGTTATAAAGTTGGAGAGTTTATCATGCTATGATGTGACAAACGGTAACTAGTTAAACAGGTACAGAAGGACAGGACATGAATAACAATGCTGGAGTGTTTTTTTTTAAATGTTTTTTTTGGTCATGGACTCCATCTCCAAGTAGTGAATCACAGAGATTTTATACAACGTATAAAAGGAACGTTGGAAATTGGAACAATACAGTTTGGTTGTAAACCAACGCTGCTGCAGATGTAATTCGTTGTTTCCTGTATACTGCCCCCAACTGGTGCGGAGTGTGAAACATTGCTGACTTGTTAACCTGCATTTGAGCCTTAAAACGGGGCATCCAGAAGTCCTGACAAAAAATTATCAGTGAAGATAATTGTTAATTTACCAGTGTTTTTAGATGTTGACCAAACAAAACTCTAAAACATAAAGTTCTGATGGTTTTTGGAAAGGGGGGACTGAGGTTATGACTGAGGCATTATTGTGCATTATTTGTTTGTATCTAAAATGAAATGACTTGTGACCATGTTCAATCACTAAAGTCAGATGGAAATTTTGAGGAGTTTCCCCCTGAAAGACTGTGGCTCCATTGTGATCTGGGCTGGCAGAGACAGAAAACATGCTGGATGAGCACAATCATATGACCAGAAGTAATGACAACCGTGACCCATTTGTACGGCAATAATTAGCCACAGCCTCAGGGCGCCGGCCTTCAAGCAGCCATGAAAACAAGCACACTGTTTTCAAGGCTTTAAGAGCATCTCTTTCCTCTTGATCTTCTTGTAAAAGTACTAGGAACGTATCAGACCACATAGGCGCGTTTGTCTCCATTTGGATTTTTTTTTTTTTTTATTACCCTACTGTTAAAACATTTGTAATCACAATAACATGTGATGGAATAGTTTTATTGTTAGAATTGATTCTCTTGTCCCAATAATAATAATGATAATGGAAAAAATGGTCAATAACAAATCAGCAGTACAGATTTGTTTTCATGTTAAACCTTTCAAATTAAGATGCAGTTTTAATTATGGCTGGTTTGATGAAATATACTTTATAAATTGAAAAGAATCACTCGTTCACTTAATCAGTGAATGTTTGAGTCATCGTGGAGCTACGAGCTGATTTGTACCAACTCTGTTTTTTCTTGTCTGCCAGGCTCCATCACACAAACAAGATTTTATTTGCGTAGCGTCAAATCACAACAGTGATCTCATGATGCTCAGAAAACCCAACATTCACACGAGCAAGATCCGAGCAACAGAGGCAAGTAGAGCTTCCCTTTACAGACACAGAATCTTCCGTCAGATCCAAGGCTGCATGTGGCCTTCTGCCTCGACCAGGTGGGGTGAAACAAAGAGCTCAATGGAGATACGTCGACAGGTGAAGAATAACAGAATAATGGGAGAGAGAGACTGAGCGCAGGAACAAAGAAAAGCAGCAGGGAGAGGAACAGGAGGACACGCATGCGCATGCACAAGCACACACACACACACAGTGTGGCAGAATTATGTAGGCTATATGATTTTTAAGAATAATTACAATTACGGCTGCAGATGGTTATTTTCCTCATGTGAGATAGAGCTTTGAAAAGCTTCTACAAGTTCAGCAGTGCAGGTCGGTCCATGTAATTCCGGCAGCCGCTGACAGCGGGGGGATCTCGTGTGGTCATGGCAGCAGGAGGGATACAGGTCCAGGAACATGAGGAACCCCGTATAGATGCAGATCAAGCATATAGAGTTGACAGAGCGAGGAAGAGGAGGATTCAGGTAGTAAAAATGCACAAAAGGGCTTAGTGCTTCCTCAAAAGACCCTCGGCAGTCGATGTCGAGTACAGCATGACTACCGGGACCTAACGATAGGCGTTGTCAAGTTTTAAAAGAAACTCTTCAAGGAAAAGACTGTGTCTGCCCCACAGCCTGACTAGGTTCTTCCCCAGGAGACGACTAGCTGCTCTTGCTCCCGTTCTAGTCTTAGAAGATGCATGGTTACTAGTAGTTTCTAGGGTCCCTGAGTCCTGAGGTGTGGTCGGGTAGTAGGATACTATCAGTTCTTTAGAATATGAAAGAATTTCAACCGAAAAGAAAAAGTGTTATAACGTGCACACAAATCAACATCAGGCTAACACTGGTTCGGCTGCTGAGGAAATATAATGAAGTCACGTCTGGATAGAGAAGAGGAGGAGAGATTAGTGAGAACCTGGCGCCGCGCGGTGAGCCGTAAGCGCTCGAGCTACTTCCTCCGCCGCTGTCTGCAATGGGAGAGTGATGCAGATCGACAAAAATTCAAACACCGAGTGCCAAGATCTTTATGTGGATTCCCGACTTCCAAATAGCTTAGGATTATTCTCCGTCTAAGCTAATACCTGGTGAGGAAGTAAAGCCTGAAGGATGGGATTATTTAATATGGCATTTTTAATGTGTGACACGCTAATCACGTCTCAGAACAGGAATACTCCAACCATTTAACTTTCGTCAGAGGAGGAGAGGCGCTTTTGGATGGAGTAAGCCTCCCCCCCCCCCTACCCTCCTTGACGCCACCTTACACCGCCAGAACCTGCCTCAAAACCACAATGACACATTGTCACGACGGAGAGGCGGAAACCACAAGTTTTGACTCTGACTGTTGCGGTAAAACAGCGCAGGGAGTCTAAGCACCACGCATCAATCCCGGCCCGAGACGACAGACAGAATTACTCCTCTGTGTACCGATAATGATTTCACAATCCTCGCCTATACCGGCAGCCTGAATCTTCTTTCGGATTTGTGCATAAAGCCGAGTTTCCTCCCGGATTCCAAAGTTTAACAAGGTGAAGCAGACAAGCGCCGATCTGTCCGTCCTGAGGCTTCGAGGGAACTGAATGCTTTGACACCTCGGCAACAGGGTTTTGACACGAGGTGGGGGGGGCATCTCTGTCATCTTTTGGTGATCGTTACCATCCGACGCTATGATGTTAGTTATTAAAAACACACACACACACACACACACGCCGGCCACTGCCGCTGAGGGTGGCGTTCTGATAGCGAGCGAGGAAATCAATGACTGGGCCAGTCGGCTCGGAGGACTTGACACGCAACAGAGGAAGGTAAATTATTGGAACTTTAATTACTTTGATCCGTCATGCATTGTAGCATTGTGTCAGGGAAGTCAATGCCATGACAGACGGCGAACAAAGGCCAGCGCCGTATTTTCATAACGTCTTCACTCCCTTCTCCTAATGCCTGATTAAAGCCGGGTCGTCCAAAAGCCCCCAGCACTTTCTTTCTTTCTTTCCACTGCTCTCCCTCCATGCACTGATTTAGAAACTCATTTTGGAAGCTGTTTACTCATTACCGAAGTCACCGATTGAATGCTGGTCTATTATGGGCCGCGGCTTTACAAACAAGCACAATGCGCCGCGCTATCAGCGTCATCACATTGTGCAGCCGTAATGTATCCCCCCCAAACACAAATATAAATCTGTGTTTTCAGCTAAATTAAGAAGGATTTGCCCATCCTTTTTCTGAGTGGCCGCACAAAAAACCCCCCCCAAAAACATGAGAAATTCCTGTTTTTAATCATTAAACAGTGGACAAAATTACACTTTTTCATGAATATTCCGCCACTTAGCGTTGGGGCGAATCTGCGTGATTGTTCTCAGAGCTGATAAATGGCCGACATGAGGTAATTTAGAAGCGCGCATTAATCTCTAATCGTTGAATAAATAGGAAGTAAAAAAAAGAAAAAAAAAAGAAAGAAAGAAGTAGAAGGTAATTGATATCTCGCAAATGGGTAGTGCCTCTTAAAAAAAGTGATGCAGATGTAACTAAGGAGATCATCTGCGTTATTAATTGCATGGAGTGCAGCGGGAAAGAAAAGCGTCTTCATAGTTTAAGTACAATGAGGTTGTTTGTGTAAAACCTCTCAGAGAAATTGTCAGCTGTCATCAAGAATCTGCTCTTGACTGGCGTCTTAATTCATTAGCGGATCAGGGGATTTGCTAACTTCACTTCTAATCGTTCCACTGATGCTTTTATATTTCTGTCTCCCACTCATTTGTGTCTTATTGTCTCCTGTACGATGGGATAATCCAGCACAATGTGACCAGATGGGCTGGAAGCCCCCCCTTTTTTTTTTTTTTTTTTTTTGGAGGACAGTTAGGACGTTAGCCGCCACCACAGGAGTGATGGTCCCACAGGGGTACAAAGGCGTCCAGTGTCCCCGACAGCTGGACGGACACACTGAATTGAGGGCTCATACAATGTCTCTCTTCAGTCTTTCACCCTCGCATATCCTAGGTATCTCCCCCGAGGACCCTAAATCACTTGCTGAAGGGTCCGGAAAATCATCAGAACTGTTGCCATGAAACAAGAATTTGAGGACATATCCTAAATGTTAATGAAAAACACAACCTTTGATAGAAACTGAATCAACCAGTCAGTGCATGTACATGTACACATGTTTTTTTCCGCAAATATTCTACACCTCCTCCAGATTATTAGTGTTATTACATTTGTTTATTTTCATTTATTTTTACTGAAGTATATCCTTCATATATTAGAGGTGCAAAGATAAAATCAAATAAAAGTATAATATAAAAAGAATATGTAAATGTTTCTTTTAAAATTAACAACCAACAACTAAGTGTTGGCATTTTAACAAATATATTTTTACCTATTTTGCAATTTCCAATATCCCTGTAATATTAATACTATTTTATGATTAAGATGTTAATGAAAGTAAAGACATGTATGCTTACAGTTTTTACTTCTGACAAACTTCTACGGTCAGGCTTGATCACCATCACAGACAGAGGGAGACAAATTAATGCAATCGACAACTGCAAAGCCCACCGGCAATCGTATGAACCGAAGGACGCCTGAACACCCCAAACGCGCAAACAACTCGAATCCGAAGCGACGAGGAACGTTTAGCAACAAATTTCAAGACTCTCAGAAAGACGAACAACTATCTTTCTTAATTTGTATCGATGGCCTGAAAAAACAGCACGCTGTGCAGTTCTGAGAGAGGCAAAGATGTTTAAGTGCAGATTAATTCCAATTTCTGCTTGCTCAGTACTTGTAAAACTAAAGCAATTTATATTCCTTCTCTTAACGATGGCCCCTTTCTCTGATTGCGGTAATGTAATCTAATTGTAATTATGATAGTATCTGGATCATGCAGACCTTAACATGATTGGAACCACTCATTGCATTAAAAACCAATTTTTGAATAATGATGAAAGGAGCGGTGGAAAATGTGGAAGTATTACATTTTTCTTTATCTCTGTTTTGTGGGGGGAATCTTGCCCCCACACCCTCCGCCCCAACATCTGCCTCCAGTCACGGTCCCGGTATATAAATGACAGCGAAACCAGTGGTGAGGGGAGGTGCAGGAAATGGACCACCCCAATTAAACATATCAGTGGCTCATCAGTGGCTGCAGGATAGCAGCGTACCGCTGCGCGCAAGCTCATTGTCGTCCCACGAGCTTTGGCTTTATCGCACACCTCCTACGCTGTGCAACACCCCTTCTCACCTCACCCGAGAGGGGTGGAAGAGCTATTCCTGCCGGAGTGATAAAGTGAAGGAAGACAGCAGAGGCGCTGATTTGGCCTAAGGAAGAGTTTGTATTTGTTTTAAAGTTATAAGCTGACGAAACAGTAAGTCAGCTTGTTTCATTTGGGAAACAACTGACTTTCCATTACAACTTTAAGAATGAGGTCACAGGACACACACACACACACACACACACACACACACACACACACACACACACACACACAGTACACACTCCGTAAACGTCCTGTCAAAATGCCTGTCAATAGCTGATGAAGGGACGTGACGTGAGCGTCTTCAGTCTGTTGAAGTAAAGTGGAAAATAAATGTATCATTGACAATATCGGCCAGCTGTCATATACGGGCGGTTTCCTCCGGGTACTCCCTTTGTTGGAGGCTCTAAAAAGGGGAGGTCAAGTTTAGTTCAGCCCAATTTGATGTCAAGTGGGCTCGAGCAGTAAGATAATAGCACAATCATGTATGTAATAAAACTCTATAGTTTCCCCTTTGCTTTATTATGTAGAAATACAAGAATATTATGAAATTTTTTTCAGTTAATGTGCTTTCCTTTTACTATATTATTATTACTACTACAATACTACAACCTGACCTGGTCCCTGGGCCAGATGTTTGACACCCCTGCTCTGAATTGCCAATATTTGTAACTTCATGTGTATTTGCCTCAGTTTGTACCAGTTGTACTCAGAACAACATCCAGGCAGCAATAGAAAACAAAAAAAACCCAAAAAACAATGTTCGGACCAGGGTGAATGGGGACTAGAACTATCAGTTTCCTTATTTTCATTTGGCTTGGATAACCCCAAACTCACTTTGCGTGATATTCCAGGACAAGCTTACATGCAGGAAATCATTGCAGAACTGATGGAATAAACATGAAAGTCTCTAAAAGGGGTGAGGAAGGTGCAGCACCTGCAAGCCGTGTTAGCTTCAAACTGCAGGGTTAAGATATATATTATACATACACACACACACACACACACTGTCCAGCATTCGTAGTCTGATAAAACATATATACACACACACTTACACAATCTCATTTGCTGGTCGAGAACCTGCAAGTGTGGACAAATTGAGGGTTGACATGAGGTGAGGAGACGACAGATAACGCAGCTTTCGACTCCTGTAGGTAAAGCACTTAAATGCATGAAATGAGATGGTAATGTGGAGTGTCAGGATAGCGAGTGTGAAAGTCCTCCGAGAGGAGTTTACCTGCATCACATCAGGAAGACTTTATGTATATTTATTATAGCGTATAGTGGGAGAAAAAGAAGGTGCGTGTGCTTCCAGTATTTGTATTTGCAGCTGTAAAAATGCTGCAGCGTCAGCTCATATAGGTCATTGGTTTCCATCCCTGATACACCGAATGCATTAGAGACCAAATTTCAAGGTGTGTATAAGCAGTTTTACAGGATATTTTCTGACCCCCAGATAGCTCAGGTGTCCAACAGTACTGTGACCAGAATTTTTTTTTTTTTTTTTTTTTAGCTTCCCTGTTGGAAGCAGTGAACGCTTCGAGACATCATGCATGTCATCATTTTGTATTGGCACTGGTATGAACATGTCTTATATTCTGCTGTGTGCAGCTTCTTTGTCAATATTAGATGCCATCTTTATGTTTGTAATGAAATTTTAGCTAAATTTTAGAGAAATATACAAAATAATAAAACAGGTGGGGTTACAGCAGGGCCCAAAACATAGAAAATGTGTGGACACAGTTTTGCCTCATCCAAAGAACCCTGCCTGCATCTCCTGCTGCCCTCTACTTAGCAGGTACATACACGTATACAGAGTTAAATACATTTTGAGACACATCCTTGAAAAACAACAACAAAAAAATTATACGAAATATGTGCAGAACATGAAATATTACATGGACTTAAAGAGAAAAAAACACTGACACTCTCAGTGGAGAGAGCCAGAGGGTGAGTATTGATCTTAAATCTTTGCAGAAGATTTTGCTCTTTTCTACGCTCATTAGCTTGAACAAGTTTTTCTGTTACTTTTGCCACGTGAATTCAGAAACACATTTATTGCTCTATAATATATTGGATTTTAAGAGCGCTATATTTATTTATCCAATAGTAGCTCAGCTCTGGGTGGGTTATGGTTGAAAGAGTCTTTAATGTCAGAGCTGAACTTGCTTCGTTGTGAGGAAACCGGAATGTTAACAACTCGAGCTACGTCGGACAAGTGACAAGTGACATGAGCAGGGGTCCGTCCCTGGGTGCGCGCCATGAACCACATGCATCACCTGAGTGACACCTGCCAGCTGCAGCTGTGGTGTGACAACAGCCACGAATCTCTCTGCCGACTATCTTTAACATAGCTCAGGGATATGTGCCCCCCCCCCCCACCCCACCCCCGCCTCCTTACACACACACACGCACGCACACACACACACACACACACACACACACACACACACGCACACACTCCATCTCCCTAACCCTGAAAATCCATCTGTGCATCTATTTGTTTTCCTAACACACTCGGGCTGCTCAGCCATGGTAAACACACACAGCTTTCTCCAGCCATCCGGCTCCTCGTGACGCGCTGCTGTGCCTCCTCGGCGCCACCTGGGTGCTCAAGTGGCTCCGAGGTGAAGATGTGCAAAGTGCGTCCAATTTTTGTGGGTTTTGACGGCCTGGCGTGGAAAAAAAAAAAAAAAAGGAAGACGGACTTGTGTACAGACAGCTGTTTGTGTTTCAAATGTCAGTAATATCACATGTCGGTTAATTTCACATCGGAAGTAAGTTATATACTGACTTATATTGGTACACAGAAATCATGAAAACATTCTTAGTAATTTGAATAATTGAATTTGTGCAGTACAAATAAATCTATTTGATTGTATGTATTTATACACACACATACACACATATACAGTATATATATGATATATGGAAAAAAGGTATCGTCGTGTGCTGAAACATCCGTTTCCTTTTTGTGAATGAGTAGAATTCGTGAGCCGTAGGTGTAATTTACTGATGATACCAATCTGAGCTCATTGTGCCTCCTTAAGTAGCCCGGGAATTAGTTTCCACGGAGCCGGGCGGAGAGGTTTTATTCAGCGTGGAAGGGTCACAGGAGAGCCAGAGCCTTGATGAGATGGGATGATCAGGTTCTGTCTCTCTTACGTCTCAAGGGTTTCCTCTCCTTCCCGTATTAAAGACTCACTGATTGGACTCTGGACACCCCCACAGATGTTACCAGCTGGCTAAAAAGAACGCACGTGAGCCCTCATTTGCCTTTAAAACTCAGAAATGTGCTCATGGATACATATGTTCAGCCAGCGAGAATCTACATATCCAATTATTTCACGGCTCACCAAAGAGGGTTCGATGATTAAAAGAATGTAAACCAGGAAGAAACAAAAGTTGCAGAATGACGATAGGAGCTCAGAGGAAACATGTTTCTTTGTGCAGCGGGTGGAGGGGGGTCTGAAATGAAAACAATTAAAAGTGAGTTTGGGGCCCCTTGAGTCAATTTGACTTTCTCTGGCGGAGCTGGTCGTCTTAGCAACCCCCTTTCCCTTTCCTTGCCGTGACTATACCTCCAACTCACCCGTGTCAGAAACCTTTGCCCCCCTCCGGCTGCAGGAGGTGCGGGGAGACTTTCCAGAGGTGTCTCTCCTACGCCGCTGCCGCCCTCCGATTGGCTGAGAGCTTCCACTGGCTGTCAACCTCCTCCCCAGAGGAAAACCTGGCAGATCTCACGAAGAGGAGGGAGGAGGGAATCAATTTTAAGCTCACATGCCCCACTGGGTGCCAAAGCCACTTCGGGGATACTGAAGGATGCCGGAGTTGACAGGATTTGACTTCCAGAGGTAGAGAGGTGACAAACTCGATCACGGGTTGAGGCTGGCGCAGAGGCCTAGGAGGGCTAAC
This sequence comes from Lampetra planeri, assembly GCF_965212315.1. NCBI lineage: Eukaryota > Metazoa > Chordata > Hyperoartia > Petromyzontiformes > Petromyzontidae > Lampetra > Lampetra planeri. The sequence continues at coordinate 16,550 of NW_027615476.1, read as the reverse complement.
CTGTTCTAGTGGATGGCTGACCTGAAGTCAGATCTATCTCAGCACTACCATAGGTACCACAGGGGAATCTGGACGGGGGGGAGGGCGGGGGGGGGGGGGGGGGGGGGGGGGGTGGACAGGAAAGTTGAGTGCAGCACAGGGAAGAAAAGAAAAAAAAGGAAAAAGTGGCAGAATTCAGCGGTGTAAATGATGAATTACTTTTCATCAAGTGAAGGGAAACATACTCCGGAACAATCCAGAAAACGGAGCAGGGAGACTCTGACCTCGTGCTTCAGAGCAGCCAATATCTTCATTCAAGAAGACAACCATGAAATTACACAGAAAATGGGATTGTCATGAGCGGGGCCCTTGAAAATCTTGGTGTACAGTCATTATGGCGCGGGAAAAGAGCCTTCATCCACACATCATAGCAGTGTAAGAGAAGGGGAGTGTGTGTCCGCGGGGACAGCCCCGAGATACGAGAGCTGGTTTTAATGAAAGGGATGATTCCACGTTACCGTGTGCTTTACTTCACACGTCCGTGTGCATCCTTAAAGGAGCATTAAGTACGGCGCTCTCATTAAAAGGGAGGATTCACTCACACCAAAAGGTTTTCAGGGGGCGGATGCTAATAAGCAATCAGATAATAATTAGGAAAAACAAAGAGGATGAAACTGAAATGATGCTGACAAACTGGTCATATTATGGGTTTTATATGGGTTAAAAAGTGACGGAACGTTCTACTGCATATGAGGACGCTGCTGTTTTAGATGGCCAGAAACCCCACGATACAATATACAGCTACAGTGAAGTTGTTTCCAGAAAGATACATATTTTGTGATTTTTCTTTTAGCACCAGTTTTGGAAAGTTGAAAAAAAATCAGAACCAAAAAAAAAATAAAATAAAAAGTTTGATAGAAAATCAGAGCGTGTGTGTGTGTGTGTGTGAGACAAAAATCAATATGGAGAGAAACTAGTAGATGAAGACACAAAGTCCAGTTATTAACTAGAAGTAATAAACTCCACAGGATGAATTGACAAATTAATACTCCAGCAGGTAAACAAACAAACAAGCAGAACAGCTGGAACGTGGACGGAATCACAGATGAATCAACCAGACTGACAAGAAACAAATGGGCTGAAATTCAACTAAAGAGGCTAAGTGGGAGCAGGTGGGAGGGGAAAGGTGAGAGCTGATTGGTTAAAAACCAGGAACTGGACACAACACAGGTAAAACTCGTCATTGTGTCTTTTTTTAATCACATTCATGTTTTATCCACCAGCGTTTGAGCCTGTTTAATAGCATTTTGTGATATTTTGCATAAAAAAAAATCAATTCAATCTTTGTAAGACATCATTGTGCTACCTCAACTAACCGTTTAAAACTACTTTTCATAAATCAAGCCGGGCCTGGTACAACATATCGGCTGTTCAATGTTTGTATTTTTCCATTACTTGACTCTATTTTGAGAGCCATAATGCAGAGATAATCTTAAAATGTACTATGAGTTGTGCAAAGAAGGAGTGTTCCACGGGTATTTGCCTGAGGACAATGTTGAGTCATAACGGGAGTCCAGAATATCACAGACGTTACACATTTAGAACAAAAAAACTACTGTTTCCAGTTTGAATTGTGTGAGAAATAAAAGGGGGGAAGTTTGGGGGTGGGGGGGGGGATTCCAGTTTAAACAGCGTCCCCGAATTCTTCTTCGCTGAACGTCGGATCGTGTCTGAAAGCCGAATTAACGAGACAAAGTGATGTGTCCATGGAAAGTATTTTGAAGGATCTGTAATTTTCAAAGTGCTCTGCATTTAAATGTCCCTTTTATTCCTAAACAGCCTTAAGACACTTTTCAAATGCCTCGATTCGTGTAATTAGATGGGGCCGACAGATGACTCTCTCGCTGTGCCACGCAGCCATTAGAAAAGGGGTCATTCTCTCGGCTACTGTTCTCACTTGTCATTAATTTGCCACATCAAACGCTGCGGCGGCATGTGACACGTCCCGACCAACGGAATGAGTTACGCTTATCTTGAAGCGGCCGCCATTACCGCCGCAAACTTTTCAACTCCAATCACACATTGGCTTTTTAATGGCCCTAAAGTGCGCGGCACATCCTTCAGTTACACGTCTGCTGGCTGCGTGAGCTCATCAATACCGTATTTTTTTATCTCTTTTTGTGGATTACTGCCAGCTTGGGTTTATAATATATATATATACTAAAAATGTCATTTCCAGTCAGAAATGTAAAGTAAGCTGCAGTGGACTGTCCAATTTAAGGACTTTTTTCAGGGTTGATACATCAGTGTGTAGTAACAAATACTTCCACAGTAGCATGAGTACAAAATACAGTTGTCATTGTTGCTTACACACGTCACATATATATGTATTTACACTGTTGAAATATATAATGGTTATTTACACATTCACGTTTTCTGTGATGTGTAATATATCACGCAATATTGGTGCCTGTTGTACTTCAGTTCAGTTATTTTTTAACACATTGACACAAACTGCAGTAAACCACCAGCCGACATTCAATAGAATCCAAGTTAACTTTAAGACGAGCTTGCAGTGTGTGTTTGAGTTATACTCATGTTACTCATGTATTTACTTTAGAAAAAGTGTTTGTCTTGGGAGGGGGGGGGCAAAGCGCTGTTGTGCACAAGTCCACATACTTTCAAATAAATGGGTCTTGAATAAAACGGAGTTCGTCAACAAATACTACTTTCCGGTTCCCTTCTCTGGAGTTCTATCTTGCTCAGACAATGTGCTGAATTGTTTCCTCCTCCGTCATCTTCACACATAACTCTTTGTCAGCAGACTGCTGCACCGCCGAGGACCGATCCCGCCAAGGTTTCTTCTTTCCTCTCCGATGTTTGAAATCCTATCAAAGACTTGGCGTCTCCATCAAAGAGGTAAACTTTAAAGGGTTCCACCTTTGCCGTTGCCTCACACCCCCACCTCCCCTCGCTTTAATCTGCCAGGGGTTTGGCAGTGGAAGGTAAATAAGTGTGAAATGGGACATGTGTTTTCCATCCATTCCTTCCCTTTGTCACACATGTTCTCCTTTCTCCATGATTAACATTCCACCTACTCCAGGTCGCCTTTTCTTGGCGTTCCATGGGCCTCGTACATGTCAGCCTGCCAAAACACTCCCTGGCCACCTGGAATTACAGATATTTCAAAGCCCATGCTTCCTGTCCATCTGAAATCCATTGAGCCTATCAACCCCCCCCTTCCTCCTCCACGGGTGTAGGATGACAAGATCTATTTATTCTGGAAGACTCAGCTTTTTCTGATCGACTGTTTATTGGTCTTTGTTAGACAGTGGTAATTATTTGAACAAAGATGAATCCCCCCTCGAATCAGAAGCTGCAGCTGTGATTGGCGCCAGCAGCAACGTCTTGAGAACATCATGAGACAGACTTTCTTTTTTTTAATACATCTCAAGTCAGATGAAAAAGTGCTTTTGTCAAGGAACAAGCCGTTTGATTGGTTGTACCGTCACTGTCGCCAACTCCTCAGTGAGGAGAGTCGCCATTGGCTGTCATCGGAAAATTAAGTCATTGCTTAATTTGCATAGTCCATATTTTGCATATAATTGTAAAAAACCCTCAATATGTTTAGAACTAACAAAAAGTTGCTAGATTTGTCGCTAGTCGCTTTTGAAAAAAAAAAAAACAACAACAACAAAAAATTAAACTATTATTACCTCCACCAAGGAAGTTGGTGAATAACTGTTTAGCAACCCCCGACCTCACCTCATCGGGAACGCTAACGACTGATGCTGGCCACAAAGGGAGCTGTAGGTTGTGAAGGAACACTAATTCTCAGATAAAATAAAACACCACGCAATATTCTTATTCTTGCAGCTTCACCTGATAATTACTTCAACCGATTGACGAGCGCTACTACACCGCTGTGATCCTTTTTGTCTGACAGCTTTCTGAAATAACTAGCCATGCACTGCACAATAGGAAGCTTAAACATTTTGGGCCGTCATCCATTTCACAAAATTGCTCACACGTCCTTGAAAAGGATTCAGGAGACACTCAGGTCGTTATTTTAAATCACAGCCATGTTGGTTTGTAAGCATTCTGTAATTGCACATCCCGGGAGCTTACCTCCATATTTGAGTCCTTGTACCTTGGCAGGCGGGGTGCCACCATATGGCAGAACTAAGTGTCGATTATCAAGCGATCTCATATATCACGCACACATCCGATAAAGCTGGATATTCATCACTCATTGTAGCACTTTTTTCATTTTTTTTTTTAGAGCTCACTGTTAAGTAATGACAGATGAACAGTCTACCTACAGCTTCACTGATCCAGAAATAGCCAATGTGTCTTTGGGCCGTGCCAATAGTCTGTCTTTTTGTCATTGAGTGGCCAGTGTAATTCATATATTAAAGTCAATTATTTGCTAGATAAACCCAGACATGTTTCAGAAACAGCTTCTTTAAAAGAAAAATAAAATCAAATAGATACTCATGAGAATAAAAAAAAATATAAATATCTACAATGCCTCCCCCACCCCCACCCATAGTACCTAATTCTAAGAGCAGGTGTATCTGTTACCCGTGTCAAATATTTAGTATGTAAATGTAGATTACAGCACATATTATCATATGTCATGTCAGTTTGATCAAAAAGCTTAATGAGCAATGTGCTCATCTCAGCGCAGTGGCAGAAAATCCACTATCGCACATGACTTATTAAAGCAGCTCTTAATTAGCCCTAATTTTATATAACCAATTTACTCATTAAATAAACATATATGTCTAATTAGGATATTATGTTAAACTCTCTGGGAAGGCATGTACACACAAACACACACAGATATCCTGTATGTTCATTAACGGGTGAATACCTTGGCGAACGCCTTGAGCATAGCAGAGTGGGAGTCATTTGCATACACAAATATTCCCGTACTGTGCGCATGTGATACTCTCGCAGTACAAGCGCAGATAATTCCTGCATCAGCAAGGAAGAAAGATGAAGACTGAGGTCAGGGGATGAGTCAGATTATTTTTGTATTGTACGTACAGGTTCAGGTTCAACATAAATGACTTGAACAACCACAATCTGCTCATACATGTTTAGGCTGTAGATGTATGGAAGTCAAACGATGACCTTTTTAAAGAGGAAATATCTGTATTGTTTGTTCCATTTTTATTCATTCATTCATCTTCTTACGCTTATTCCGAATACGGGTCGCAGGGCTTGCGGTCGACTTTCAGAGTAAACAACCAGCTTACTTTTTAAACACATTACCTACATCTAACGCATCATCTGACATCTTCTGGACAACGATACACGCTAATGATATGAACACAGAAAGTGTCTCTTTATAGAAGTCTGTTGTGTACAGCTCAGCCGAGCCATAAATGTCCATCAAACATGATAAGGTGTCGTGTGGTGTTGCATTAGTGCAGTAGACGGTCGGGGAAAAAAAAAAAACAAAAAACTGAAAGAGGTTTTCTGCCCCCTGCAGACATCAGCAGGCCACGGTGAAGCGAGCCGCAGGACGGAGCGTTAATGAAATGTTAATGGCTGAACTACGACCGAAATAAGCAATCTAGCCTGGACTCCTGTGTGCGTCCATTAGCACTGGCGCACCATGCTGAGGTAAACGCTGTCCACCCCCACCCGACACCACAACCTCCATCCATGGCGAAGACCGCAGGGGCTGGGGTGCCCATGCAGGTAAATGGCATTGCAGAGTGTGTGCGTGTTACTACTACTCCATCTGCCTGACCGACCTCCGCAGGCCGGCTGCTGCGTCAACAAATGATTTACACGTGACACCCGGTGGGGTGCAGCACAATCAGGGCTGTGTGCCTCTGATTAATAAATTACATAAAGGACAGTTTCTGACATTTTTGTGGTGTAATTACGACGTGAGCAGAGCTTTGACTCCGTCCACGGTTATTTCCAAAGACAGAGGACACCTGAACCAGATTGATCGGCAGAGTAGAGCTGGAACCGTTTAATGGAAAAGTCAGCATAATTGAACTAAATTTAAACAGACGTGAAAAGTGTGTTTGGGGTGACAGAGACCTTTGGACTCTGTCTCTTTAAGAAGCAACCAAAAGGTCAGAGCTGTTCTCCATCCGTCTAAATGAATGAAGCTGGAGATCACTCGGGTCTGATCTTGATTTGGGTTTTATTCGATTACAAGTATATGAATGCTTGTCTTGCTGTGCTGTAATGCTGTTATTCTACATCATGGAAAGTGTAATTGAGAGCGCTCAGAGCATTACGAGGGCAACATGACGGCCGAGGAGCGGAGTGATGCGTCTGTGCTCGATGTGCTGTTTCGTAACACAGAGTTTAGAGAACGGCCAGATGTGTGTGTGGGACAACGTGGGGGCACCAATGCATAGTTTTTTTTGTTTTTTTAAATTTAATTTGTTTTTTGTTTTTTTAATGCATAGTCTAGTTTAGACTAATGCACAGTCTAAAAACTTTTAAAAAGGAAACTTGTCTTCTGATCCTGATTCTGGTTGATTCAGTAGCACACAACAGACTATGCAAATCGAAACTTAAGTGTGTTTTTTAATTTAAATGCTCTCTGCAGAGAACAAAGACAGGCCGATGTACTACCCTGTTCCTACACATCTAAAACCTGCACAAGGACCAGTTGTGGGCACCCCTGATTTAAGTGATCAGCCAGCTATCAACTACATGAAAGCATCATCACTACACGCAAGTTATTTCCAAAGCGAGCAGTTAAATTCAACGTTGAAAATTCCTCTGAATTTTGCAACCCCAGTGAAAAATAATAAACAATGCGTGACATGTGGTCACCCTGACAGGACGGCATCATGTTAGGAATCACACCCACCCACATTCGAGTCTCCTCCTGGAGATGCTCCGTAACATAGGTGGTCAATAAGTCCGCTCATCCACAGAAAGAAGATAAATTAAAGCTCTTAACCTGGTAATTTCCTCTAATTGGGGGAAGCTGTAATTGGTTTAGGCATTAATCAGATTTGGGCCGGTCGTGGTTAAGTGTTATGCGAAGGCTTCCTGTGTGAGTATGAAAAGAGTTTTTGTTGTGTTCGAGCATCTGGGGGAGCCCATTACGGGATGTTGCAGAGATTCAATGACCAAATATGCACTTAGTGGTGTGTGTGTGCGCGCACTGTCCTCGGTGAGGAATCCGTCGATGCTGAAGTGGGTGATTTGATTGTTGCTTCACCGTATCTATTATGTTGATTTTATTGGCATCGCATTTAGTAGTTTGAATACCGATCAAAGTCTGGTTAGAGACTCTGTTACAATTAAGTCTGTAGGCAGAGAGCACGGTGCACTTTCACAGGCAGATCAGATCAAGGCCTCGATTTCGTTCATTATTTCTGATCAGAATTCTTGTGTTTGTGTGTGTGTGACATTGTAGACGTGGTGAAAAAGGAGGAACAACTTGACTGGTGCAACACAGAAGTGCCCATGACTTTTTTTCCATCTTTTTATCAACACGCACACAGACACACACCTAGAAAAGTTTTTGTAATTTGTATGTATTTATTATTTTAGCAGTTTGCAGTATGTTTAGTAGCTTGTTTACAGTTACTTTAGTTACAGTATTTATCATTTCTATAACGTTAATTTTTCTTATTATATTTTAGGATATTTTATTTATCTTATATTGTTTTCATTGTATAATCTTTTTCTTTGTGCTTAGTGTATGCACAAATCTTTCATTCTAATGACACACACACCACAATCTGGATATTTTTATTACTAGCTAGTTACTTATCAAAATATATTAAATGATGAATACTTCGTTGTACATTATTTCAGTTTGTCTTATTTTATTTTTCTTTTCTAATTGAGTTGATGCACCTTTCCTCTGCTGTTAACTTCTTTACCTTTTCATCTCTTTCATGACAGAACAATTCCTATGGTCTTGGAATAGCTGGTGTGTGCGAAAAACTTTCATCTTCATCACACTATAAGAACAAAACGCTTAAAATCTGCCAGTAATTGTCATGTTCAATCCAAAGGGTGGACATCTCTGTGGGGGTCAGCCTCTCCCTCCTTCGCTCCTCACGCTCCTTCTGTGTGTGTGTGTGTGTGTCTATATTTGTAGTGTTTATTGTCAGAAATAAACACTATAATTGATGTAACATCGCTTTCTCAAAACAAGACTCTGCGAGCTGGAGGGAGGGAAAAAAAAGTCGTAGATGAACAAAGAGAAGCTGTCACTTTCACCTTGCGTACTTGTCATCCACCCAGCGTTAGGTCATTAAATTCACATTAGACGTCTCTGAGGGACCTTCGGATGCTGTTAGTGCACCTACAGCTGTGTGGCGGTAAAAAGAATCACAACTTCCCATGACGGACACACACACACACACACACACACACACACATAAAAGCAGCTATATGGCACTTTGCATTTTGACACCAGATCATTACAGCCTGTTTTTTTTTTTTTCTCTTCTTCTTCTTCCTGGGGTCGATAATGGAGGGACAGGGGCACAGGAGGGTGGTGTCCATTTGTCCATCCCCTGGAGGACCGATCTGGATCTGAGTCAAAGTTTGAGATCACTGCCACTGCGATGGCATTAACTCCAGGTCTCTGGAGTCGGCTGCATGAATCATTTATTACCAGAAACCTGCGACGGCTGTTTCGGATGTCACATCATGTTATACATGTCCCTGGATTATTCGAGGCAGAAAAGGTATCTGGTGTAGCACTTTGTCCGGGGAGCACTTACCTCAAGCCAGGAGGGTCAGAAATAAAGAGCGACTCTACTCGCTTTTGGTACCAGACACATTGTTTTCCATTCCAATTCAGTACATACTGGATGTGAGTGGGGTCGGCATAGCAACAACTGCACAGAGTAGCAATGGCTGCATTTTATACACAAACACTAAAAATGGAGGTGGCTCCGTTTGTGGCTTTTTGTCATAGTCAAAGCGAGAGAAGAGATGAAACCTGTGGTTTGTGGATCTAAGCCCAGCTGTTTTTTGAACGTTCTCACCAGCCACCAGACACACAAATGTCTGCACTGCATTATCACATCATCATCATTTGATAAACTAGCATGGGACGAGGGATAGAGTACGCCTGCTGGTTTGCTATTCCTGGTATTTAATAATGGTGGTTGATTCTTGTGTCAATGGTAGCACTCGGGACGTTCCTCTCTCTAGTGACCAATCAGAGGGCGGCGCACACATTCACATTATCCAAAATGGAAATGGAAAAAAAAAGGGTAGAGTCATGTCATGCCAGAACCGTATAGTGGAAAAAGGACTTGACGGTAGAGAAGACAGGGTTGCCAGATTGGGTAGAATCCCCTACTGTGGCGGGTAGAAATAACGTTGTGTTTGTCTCAGCAGCTTCCACCAAGAACACAAATAACCCACCCATTTAACTACAGGGATAAGTACTTCACATTCACTATCCAAACTCGGGGGACCCATCCGATGGGTGGTGATGACCTTCGTTGTGTTTGTCTGCATGGCCATGTCTGACATTGGCCACCTCCCCCATTTGCCTGCATATTGTTGTTTATGAACAGAAGCCGGGTGGGCGGTGTGTGTTTGTGTGTGTGTGTGTGTGTGTGTTTATTGGTTAGTGTTGGACGGACAGCTGCTGCATTTGGCCGTTGACCAGAGGCCTAATAACGACGGCCTGAGCGGGACATTACCTGTGAGCAGCTGCCATGATGGTGTGCCCGACAACCGAATGGACTCTCTAATAATGATTTGAGTCGTTTCCGGGATTCAATTCAACACACACACACGCACACACACATAACGAGAAAGAGCATAAAAAAGTTTGATTTAGAAAACTTTGTCCCGGAAAAACTTTCTTCTTTTCAAGCCGCTCTTGTGTCAAACGCTCAATATAATAGTTTATCCCATTTGCTTCCCATTTCTCATCTTTACACATGAGTAGACTGCAGCAGCTTGATCCCCCCCACCCAAAACATCCTCCTCCTCCTCGGAACGTTCAGTCGCATCCCATGAGCGAGACAGCTGTGAAAACAGTGTGGAATCTGTGCGCACGGCAGAGACAACGGCCCTTCGCTGTATATTCAAATTTTAACCAGATTTTCCAGGGATATTAGAGGAAACAAAAGATCCCCGGCGTTCAAAGCTCCACTCGATAACTTTGATGCGAGATTCGCTCTCAGTAAAGAGAGACGGGGGGATAGTTTGGATGCCGTCCTTATATTTAAAGTGAGGTGACACTTAACTGCTCCATAAATTTGCATTTGTTATTGCTGTCTTCAGCATACGGAATAAGATCTAAAACACTGTCAGGATAAGACCGAGCAGAGCAGGACGTTTTCAGTGTTTCACTCATGTACAGACAGAAATAAGACCAACAACAGGGACAAAAAATGGTGAGAACACAATGTGTTCAGTGCTCAGTAGTTCCTCATACATCAGTGGTGTTCAACTCATTCAGCCCTGTTGATCTCAAGTGGGCTGGACCAGATAAATAATTACCATAGTTTTGACGTTGCTTTTACAGAAAACAAGAACATTATGAAAATATTAACAATTAATGAACAATTCTTTGGAAAAATAAGTGCAATTTCAGCCAATTTCAGCACATTTAGGGATGTGGAACTGAAAAATATAGTATTTCAACACTTGAAATATCTTGAAATTATTTGAAATTTATTTCCATTGTTGTTCTTCTTAACACCAAAATCTAAAATTATTTTCCGTGGGAGAGAAGGAAATGCCAGTTTCCTTCCTCCAGAGGCTTTCATGAGAACGAATGTCTCCCCTTCCTTGTGCCCCTGTGAACCTTTAATGAGGCCTGAGTGCAACATTTGGATTGAAAAATATCTATAGTAGAACACACAACAGCATGTCTGTGTCGCTTACATTCTACAGGCAGGTGAGTGATGTGATTAAGTCAATAGACGCTGCCTTAAATCAGGCGAACAAGGAAAAAAAAAAAAAAAAAACAACATTTTCTTCCCAGCTGATGGGCCTCATTTTATTTCAGCCCATGTATAAAACACAATATGGGAATAGGTTTGACTGATCTCTCCCATCTAATATGCGACTTTATCTCCTCTTTTTTTTTTTGCTCATAAGTTGCAAATGGCTTCATTAAAACAAAAGCACGACCACAGGGAGCACATAAAACACGCTGCTGCTACCTAATATGGTATTTATGACCGCAGCTAAATGTAGAGTGAATTAAACTTTAAAGGATTGCAGTCAGGTAGACTCGCCAACGTTTGTGGAGGAATGTCCATTAACAAGATGAAAGAAGAGGGATGTGTGTGTGTGTGTGTGTGTGTGTGTGTGTGTGTGTGTGTGTGTGTGTGTGTGTGTTTTTGCGTTCCCTCATGGCCACCAACGTTATATGTCAGCTACTCAGCTCGACGGCCGGTTGGACCGAGACACCTTACAACTGCTCGTGAAATGAAAAATCGACTGACAGGGTCGCCCAGGAGCCCCGGCCTCCTGTATCTACAGGAATAATTCAAACATAATATCATCAAAAGTGACTTTCCCCGACCCTCCGTCAGGGAGTCTAGAGCCACTCACGGTTGATATCCACTGAAGAAAATCAGTAGGAGATGCAGGCTGACGGAGGGAAGGATGCACATTTTTGTTGCAAAATGATAAAAAAACACAGAAAATAATAGCAACTGTATGAGAATATAGTAACTGTATGAGTATATAGAGAAGTTGCTACTCTCTTCTATATTAGCAGGTTAGTATTAGCATTTCACAAGATATGTAGTACGTTAGCATGATGACCTGACACAAACCAGGGGTGTGACGATATCCAATACTTGGGGCCGGGTACTGGGATGTGACACCGACAGACAATATAAACTAAACAAAATTCTGCTGTTTCATTCTATATCCACAGAACACCAAGATCAAGAACCACCAAAGTCACGACAAACAAAGAACCATCTCATGCAGAGAAGGTCTCAGTCCTGCTAATATGTGAAAATCCTGTGATTATGTAACTGCCGTTTGTTTTTTCTGTTTGATTTTAATGTGACCAGACACAGAAACCTCGACTTTATCAAAATATGTTTTAAATGGATGAGATTTTTGATTTTATTTCTACAAAATATTCAAATATTATCCAAAGAAGCTTAGTGCTAAATTATGAATGATTTCTATTGTATGTTAATATTCCTGATATAGTGTGAGTCAACATAGGGTCCAATAGAACTTTTCTCCTCGTAACATATTCATATATTCTTCTTTATATTAGTGTTTGTTTGCCTGACGGGCAAACAAGTTCAAAGTTGACCCAGTTTCAGATTGAACGGTAGAGAAAAAGCCCATCGCTGCAGTTGATTTAAGATATTAGTAAAAGAAATCCGCTGTTAAAACTTTTATGCAGCGAACAAATGAGGGATTTTTTTTTTTTTGCCGTGTGTGTGCTAACATCCGTGACACGATACAGGATGATGGCACGACCTCAGCTGCCACTAAATCATGTGACAACTCCATTTTGTCCCTCACTTCCAGTCAGAAGCGTCATAATTTATGCATTGAAGCCACATCTTGTGATTTTACGTTTGGGATACACAGGTACGACTGTAAATATTTGAAATGGCCACGGGGATCATGCATCTTAGATAGCGCAGCTGTAATGGTGTACATCCTCGCCTTGTCTCTCGTTTGCTCTCCTCCCACGAGGCTCGCACACCTTTTTAGCTCACAGATGGAGTGAAAAAAAGGTTCCCACCCCCCCACTCGACCAGCCGCCGTCACGTGACCTCTGTTGAATGTAAAAATTTGTGACACAAAGTGGCGCCGTTTCAAATTTGTTGAGTGGCGACCGGCTCGAAGCGCCGGCGTAATGGCATGACTCCAGGAGCCGGATCACCGGAGGCAGCGCATCGGGGGACAACCTGGGATCACCGTGCTGGTGATTTATGCATGAACCATGTGCTCACTTGTCTGCGACAGACGGAGACGACGTTAACAGATGAGGCGTTCGGGACAGGAAGACGTTTTTTATGTAATGTAAGGACAATAGAGAGGAGGCATTGTGTATTCTGGGTGCTGGTTCGAGTTTCGAAAACCAGAAAATTACAAAATGTGTCCATGTGTGTCTTGTGTGTCTGAGTTTCATTGTTCCACTAGTTGTTAATTGATAGACACGTACAACTACACCATGACAACATTCCCATTCACCACAAATAAAACACTTTTGTGTGTATATGTCATTGAAATGGACAAAATGTTTATGGCTAAACTGCTAACACTGCTAATACAGCACGCCGCCATCTTGGACCATGTGACCATGGACCAATGACCATGACTGGCCGAATCGAGTCTTAACCCTCACATGCTAACAGATGTCTGTGCCATTTCTGTGTCATTGTCAAGGTCAAGCCCTGACCAATGCTGATCAGCCACGGGTAGAAAAAAACAAAAAACATCATGTTGTGTTCCCAGTTTGAGCGAACTACAAATACCAGCTCCAGCAAATATGTTTGTTTCCTGCGACACAGAGGTTGACTCTCATAGTTTATGTATGAATCAGCTGTCTGTCCCTAGTGTCCACAATATGTCAGCCTGACCGCACAAACAAGCAAAGCACTTAATAGCTCGGACATGCTACGACTATTGAACGTCACTGGGCACCGTCGCCTTGGTTGTCAAGAGCTCGATGCTGCTTTGTGACAGTCAGATATGCTTCAATATCGTATGAAATGTTTGCAACGTGGTTGGACAACCTCTCTCCTACGTCAGAGGAGCAACGTGCTCTAAACGTAGATACAATTGATTTCAAAGTTCTTTTTTTTTCAAATGTCCAAAGCTCAGGGTCCCTCCATCACCATTTACCTTTAAGGATACTGCGATTATCTGCAGTTTTGTTTGGTAACGTCCGGGTACTGCATCAGCAGACAAAGAAAGTTGTAGATGCAGATGGACAAAGTGTTTTTAAAGGTTAGGGTCAACGTTTTTTTTAAAAACTTTTTTTTAAACTTTACCCTTAAACCCAATCACATCTATTTCCATATGTTTTTAAAATGTAAAATATAATAGTTGTTGGTCATCTTTCCTTCCCTACTCAGCAGTGTTATTTCAAGGACAAGAAGTGCAGCTCCTCTGAACCTCCGTATCCCTATTTTTCTCCTTTAAGCAGGTCGTGTATCCATATTTGAATGCGCCACCGGTTACTTAGGTAAAGATGTGAATTTGTAGTGACAAGGGGAGGGCATGAGCACAAGAGAGGTACCTCAGGAAAGAGACAATCTCTGCGGGTGGAAGCAGATGAGTCTTGTCAGCCGGCAGTTGGTGCAGTAATTATAAATGGTGTGTTGAAATTCCCAGGGATTCCAGGAGAACGGCATAATGGAGAGCACGAAGAATTCTAAAAGCCAAGTCGGGGGTGAAATAAGAAAATAAAAATCTGCTCATCTGACCACTTATGGATTTCTTTTATATGAAACAAGGAAAAAGTGATCAAATATCATGGAAATGCATTTAAATTGGCTGCAGAAACTCCATCACTTCAGTGTAATTCTGTAACATCATCTGGAGTCCAACACAATGTTACAATACAAAACATTATATGAAAAAACATGGAATCATTAGTTCTGTTACAGAATAACAACAACAAAAAAGCTAAAAATCAAATTGAAAGCAGAGAAGCATACTGACAGGTTATTAATCATATGTTTTTGATCCCCACATCTCTAACTGCCTCCTCCTAGCTAAGTCTTCCTCTTGCCCAAAAACAAATGAACGAAGATTCTAAATCTGGAGATGCTCCTCCTTCTCTATATGGTGTATGGCTAAACTGTTGGACAGGAAAGGTGAGGGGGGAAAAAAATATTAAAAATGTGAACGTAAATAAAGAATTGAAATAAAAAAAAATATTACTAAAATGAATGTAAAATAAAAAAGTAGTGGGGATAGCTATTGGGGATCCCCTAAAAAAAATAAATGCATTTTAAATGTGCAGTATAAAGGTGTCCTGAGTAGGGCTTTATTTGATTTCCCCTACAAATCTTTCCTCAGGCGTCGCTTTGAACATCTAATCAAACACACCTTGGCAAATAAGGACGGCTTGTTGTTTACTGAGGTGCTTTCGTGCGGGATGTCTGTATTGATGCGTACTGTCGACGTATTTCCCCTCTGGAAACATTCATGCATATCTGAGGCTGACAGCTACATCTGTTAAGGGGATGCACCGCCTCAAGCAGCAGCGGTGAAAACTGCCGCCGACTTGCTTAACATCCAGCGATTCACCTCATCGGTCCTGCTGTCACTCCCTAGCGCAACCTCGGTGACCCCCATCACTTCAGAGAAAACAGATGCAAACCTCATCCACCCTGTTTGCGTCTCCGGGACGCGCCGAGGCTCAGGAACCGACTCAGAGGTCCCCGAGCGACAGCTGTCCTGATTTTCTGTGACATCAGAGTCAGTCCTCAGTCACTCTGATGCCGTCAAGGAGTGAACCGATGGCGGATGGCCTATTTATACCCGAGTCACCTGATCTATCACCCTCGCACAAGCCTTGAATATTAAATTGACAGCAACATATTCTGAAACAGAATCACCCTGAAGGAAGAGCTTTTATTTCAACCTACCTGGATAAACTGCTGGGACTGAATCAAGATGGAAAGACCTTAAAGATCTGAATCACCGTCCATTCATCCTTTCACTCATATTTATGTAACCACACCGATTCTCCTCCATCCCGTCCTCTCTCACCATAATGTTCATTACTCATTGACTGACATCTTATTTAAAGTTTCTTCCAGCTAGTGATGGGCAGACCAGTTCTTCTCAGTGTACTGAGTCACTAGAGTCAGTTCATTGAAAAGACTCGTTCAAAAGATTCGTTCTGCTCCGAGGGCTCCATCCGACTCAGTGAACTGAAGCTGCCGAATGGATCGTCTTCCTGAAGTGCTGCTACTTCAACATGCCTTTTGAAAAGTTTGACATTTCAGATCTGTCACCGCTGAATGTTGGAATGTTGATGAGCGATCATCATCATCGAACTCGGTCATGTGGGAGGAGGCCAACCGCTGCTCGCTGTGAATCATTCGCTTTAGCAATAAAGCCTATTTCTGTTTGTATGAATTACACAAAATCAATACAAAATGAGTTATAGAGCATTTGTTTCAACTTGTACGTATGTTCATTAATATCAAAGCAGATATTTTCTACAAAAGGAATGGAGGGCAGAATTTATTTAGTTTTTATTTATTATTTCTTAAAATTATTTTATTCAGTTTAGGACCCGAGTGCAGATTCAGAGATGGAATCAGGTCAATAATGCAGTGACGGTTTATTTCACACTACACTTGGTGTAGTGTGTGTGTGTGTGTGTGTGCGTGTGTGTGGTGGATCCCTGAAGACAAGAAACAGGAATTAACAAAGATGGACGCAAAATCCTAAAGGTGAATTATTCACTGGTGATGTGAGCAACCGAGACATTACATGTGCGTGGGACGAGCCAACAGGGGAAACAAAAAAAAAAGATTTAAATATAGAGATTAAAGAAGACGCAGGTGGGAGCACATGAGGGAATGCATGGATGTGATTGGCTAAAAAACAAGAAGTGATGCCTAAAGACAAACATAATACAG
>NW_027615475.1:35000-41913 GCF_965212315.1 Lampetra planeri | reverse complement strand
CCTACTCACTCACTCACTCATCCACTCACTCACCCACTCACTCACCCACTCACTCACTCACTCACTCACCCACTCACTCACTCACTCAGTCACTCACTCACCCACTCACTCACCCACTCACCCACTCACTCACTCACCCACTCACCCACTCACTCACCCACTCACTCACTCAGTCACCCACTCACCCACTCACTCACGCACCACTCACTCACTCACTCACTCACCCACTCACCCACTCACTCACTCACTCACCCACTCACCCACTCACTCACGCACCACTCACTCACCCACTCACTCACCCACTCACACACTCACTCACTCACCCACTCACTCACTCACCCACTCACTCACTCACTCACCCACTCACTCACCACTCACTCACTCACTCACTCACCCACTCACTCACTCACCACTCACTCACTCACCCACTCACTCACCACTCACTCACTCACTCACCCACTCACTCACTCACCCACTCACTCACTCACCCACTCACTCACTCACCCACTCACCACTCACTCACTCACCCACTCACTCACTCACTCACCCACCCACTCACCCACTCACCCACTCACTCACCCACCCACCCACTCACTCACTCACGCACCACTCACTCACTCACTCACCCACTCACCCACTCACTCACGCACCACTCACTCACCCACTCACTCACCCACTCACACACTCACTCACTCACCCACTCACTCACTCACCCACTCACTCACTCACTCACCCACTCACTCACCACTCACTCACTCACTCACCCACTCACTCACTCACCACTCACTCACTCACCCACTCACTCACCACTCACTCACTCACTCACCCACTCACTCACTCACCCACTCACTCACTCACCCACTCACTCACTTACTCACACACTCACTCACTCACCCACTCACCACTCACTCACTCACCCACTCACTCACTCACTCACCCACCCACTCACCCACTCACCCACTCACTCACCCACCCACCCACTCACTCACCCACTCACTCACCCACTCACTCACCCACTCACTCACCCAACTCACTCACTCACTCACTCACCCACTCACCCACTCACTCACCCACTCACTCACTCACTCACCCACTCACTCACTCACCACTCAATCACTCACCACTCACTCACTCACCCACTCACTCAGCCACTCACTCACCCACTCACCTACTCACTCACTCACTCACCCACTCACCCACTCACTCACTCACCCACTCACTCACACACTCACGCACTCACTCACTCGCTCACTCACCCACTCACTCACCACTCACTCACCTACTCACTCACTCACTCACCCACACACTCACCCACCCACTCACTCACTCACTCACCCACTCACCCACTCACCACTCACTCACCCACTCACCCACCCACCCACTCACTCACCCACCCACTCACTCACTCACCCACTCACCCACTCACTCACGCACCACTCACTCACCCACTCACTCACTCACTCACCCACTCACACACTCACTCACTCACTCACACACTCACTCACTCACTCACCCACTCACTCACCCACTCACTCACCCACTCACTCACTCACTCACCCACTCACTCACCCACTCACTCACCCACCCACTCACCCACTCACCCACTCACTCACCCACTCACTCACTCACTCACTCACCCACTCACTCACTCACCCACCCACCCACTCACTCACCCACTCACTCACTCACTCACCACTCACTCGCCACTCACTCACTCACTCACCCACTCACTCAGCCACTCACTCACTCACCCACTCACCTACTCACTCACTCACCCACTCACCCACTCACTCACTCACCTACTCACTCACTCACTCACACACTCACGCACTCACTCACTCGCTCACTCACCCACTCACTCACCACTCACTCACCTACTCACTCACTCATTCACCCACTCACTCACCCACCCACTCACCCACCCACTCACTCACTCACTCACCCACTCACTCACTCACCCACTCACCCACTCACCACTCACTCACCCACTCACCCACCCACCCACTCACCCACCCACTCACTCACTCACTCACTCACCCACTCACTCACTCACTCACACACTCACCCACTCACCCACTCACTCACGCACCACTCACTCACTCACGCACCACTCACTCACTCACTCACCCACTCACTCACTCACCCACTCACCCACTCACTCACTCACGCACCACTCACTCACCCACTCACTCACTCACTCACCCACTCACTCACTCACTCACACACTCACTCACTCACTCACCCACTCACTCACCCACTCACTCACTCACCCACTCACTCACCCACTCACTCACCCACCCACTCACCCACTCACCCACTCACTCACCCACTCACTCACTCACCCACTCACTCACCCACCCACCCACTCACTCACCCACTCACTCACCCACTCACTCACCCACTCACTCACCCACTCACCCACCCACTCACTCACTCACCCACTCACTCACCCACTCACTCACCCACTCACTCACGCACTCACTCACGCACTCACTCACTCACTCACCCACTCACTCACTCACCACTCACTCACCACTCACTCACTCACTCACCCACTCACTCAGCCAGTCACTCAGCCACTCACTCACTCACCCACTCACCTACTCTATCAGACACTGACCCACTCACTCACTCACTCACCCACTCACCCACCCACTCACTCACCCACTCACACACTCACTCACCCACTCACTCACTCACTCACCCACCCAATCACTCACTCACCCACCCACTCACTCACTCACCCACTCACTCACTCACCCACCATCTATAGGAGATGTTGACCACCTCGCCCGGTCTACAGGAGGTCATGGTAGATGTTGACCACCTCGCCTGGTCTACAGGAGGTCATGGTAGATGTTGACTACCTCGCCTGGTCTACAGGAGGTCGTGGTAGATGTTGACCACCTCGCCTGGTCTACAGGAGGTCTTGGTAGATGTTGACCACCTCGCCTGGTCTACAGGAGGTCGTGGTAGATGTCGACCACCTCGCCTGGTCTACAGGAGGTCGTGGTAGATGTTGACCACCTTGCCTGGTCTACAGGAGGTCGTGGCAGATGTTGACCACCTCGCCTGGTCTACAGGAGGTCGTGGTAGATGTTGACCATCTCGCCTGGCCTACAGGAGGTCGTGGTAGATGTTGACCACCTCGCCTGGTCTACAGGAGGTCGTGGTCGATGTTGACCACCTCGCCTGGTCTACAGGAGGTCGTGGTAGATGTTGACCACCTCGCCTGGTCTACAGGAGGTCGTGGTAGATGTTGACCACCTCGCCTGGTCTACAGGAGGTCGTGGCAGATGTTGACCACCTCGCCTGGTCTACAGGAGGTCGTGGCAGATGTTGACCACCTCGCCTGGTCTACAGGAGGTCGTGGTAGATGTTGACCACCTCGCCTGGTCTACAGGAGGTCGTGGCAGATGTTGACCACCTCGCCTGGTCTACAGGAGGTCGTGGTAGATGTTGACCACCTCGCCTGGTCTACAGGAGGTCGTGGTAGATGTTGACCACCTCGCCTGGTCTACAGGAGGTCGTGGTAGATGTTGACCACCTCGCCTGGTCTACAGGAGGTCGTGGTAGATGTTGACCACCTCGCCTGGTCTACAGGAGGTCGTGGTAGATGTTGACCACCTCGCCTGGTCTACAGGAGGTCGTGGTAGATGTTGACCACCTCGCCTGGTGTACAGGAGGTCGTGGTAGATGTTGACTACCTTGCCTGGTCTACAGGAGGTCGTGGTAGATGTTGACCACTTCGCCTGGTGTACAGGAGGTCTTGGTAGATGTTGACCACCTCGCCTGGTCTACAGGAGGTCGTGGTAGATGTCGACCACCTCGCCTGGTGTACAGGAGGTCGTGGTAGATGTTGACCACCTCGCCTGGTCTACAGGAGGTCGTGGTAGATGTTGACCACCTCGCCTGGTCTACAGGAGGTCGTGGTAGATGTTGACCACCTCGCCTGGTCTACAGGAGGTCGTGGTAGATGTTGACCACCTTGCCTGGTCTACAGGAGGTCGTGGTAGATGTTGACCACCTCGCCTGGTCTACAGGAGGTTGTGGTAGATGTTGACCACCTCGCCTGGTCTACAGGAGGTCGTGGTAGATGTTGACCACTTCGCCTGGTCTACAGGAGGTCGTGGTAGATGTTGACCACCTCGCCTGGTCTACAGGAGGTCGTGGTAGATGTTGACCATCTCGCCTGGTCTACAGGAGGTCGTGGTCGATGTTGACCACCTCGCCTGGTCTACAGGAGGTCGTGGTAGATGTTGACCACCTCGCCTGGTCTACAGGAGGTCGTGGTAGATGTTGACCACCTCGCCTGGTCTACAGGAGGTCGTGGTAGATGTTGACCACCTCGCCTGGTCTACAGGAAGTCGTGGTAGATGTTGACCACCTCGCCTGGTCTACAGGAGGTCGTGGTAGATGTTGACCACCTCGCCTGGTCTACAGGAGGTTGTGGTAGATGTTGACCACCTCGCCTGGTCTACAGGAAGTCGTGGTAGATGTTGACCACTTCGCCTGGTCTACAGGAGGTCGTGGCAGATGTTGACCACCTCGCCTGGTCTACAGGAGTTCGTGGTAGATGTTGACCACCTCGCCTGGTCTACAGGAGGTCGTGGTAGATGTTGACCATCTCGCCTGGTCTACAGGAGGTCGTGGTAGATGTTGACCACCTCGCCTGGTCTACAGGAGGTCGTGGTAGATGTTGACCACCTCACCTGGTATACAGGAGGTCGTGGTAGATGTTGACCACCTCGCCTGGTCTACAGGAAGTCGTGGTAGATGTTGACCACCTCGCCTGGTCTACAGGAGGTCGTGGTAGATGTTGACCACCTCGCCTGGTATACAGGAGGTCGTGGTAGATGTTGACCACCTCGCCTGGTCTACAGGAAGTCGTGGTAGATGTTGACCACCTCGCCTGGTCTACAGGAGGTCGTGGTAGATGTTGACCACCTCGCCTGGTCTACAGGAGGTCGTGGTAGATGTTGACCACCTCGCCCGGTCTACAGGAGGTCGTGGTAGATGTTGACAACCTCGCCTGGTCTACAGGAGGTCGTGGTAGATGTTGACCACCTCGCCTGGTCTACAGGAGGTCGTGGTAGATGTTGACCACCTCGCCTGGTCTACAGGAGGTCGTGGTAGATGTTGACCACCTCGCCTGGTCTACAGGAGGTCGTGGTAGATGTTGACCACCTCGCCTGGTGTACAGGAGGTCGTGGTAGATGTTGACTACCTTGCCTGGTCTACAGGAGGTCGTGGTAGATGTTGACCACTTCGCCTGGTGTACAGGAGGTCTTGGTAGATGTTGACCACCTCGCCTGGTCTACAGGAGGTCGTGGTAGATGTCGACCACCTCGCCTGGTGTACAGGAGGTCGTGGTAGATGTTGACCACCTCGCCTGGTCTACAGGAGGTCGTGGTAGATGTTGACCACCTCGCCTGGTCTACAGGAGGTCGTGGTAGATGTTGACCACCTCGCCTGGTCTACAGGAGGTCGTGGTAGATGTTGACCACCTCGCCTGGTCTACAGGAGGTCGTGGTAGATGTTGACCACCTTGCCTGGTCTACAGGAGGTCGTGGTAGATGTTGACCACCTCGCCTGGTCTACAGGAGGTTGTGGTAGATGTTGACCACCTCGCCTGGTCTACAGGAGGTCGTGGTAGATGTTGACCACTTCGCCTGGTGTACAGGAGGTCGTGGTAGATGTTGACCACCTCGCCTGGTCTACAGGAGGTCGTGGTAGATGTTGACCATCTCGCCTGGTCTACAGGAGGTCGTGGTCGATGTTGACCACCTCGCCTGGTCTACAGGAGGTCGTGGTAGATGTTGACCACCTCGCCTGGTCTACAGGAGGTCGTGGTAGATGTTGACCACCTCGCCTGGTCTACAGGAGGTCGTGGTAGATGTTGACCACCTCGCCTGGTCTACAGGAAGTCGTGGTAGATGTTGACCACCTCGCCTGGTCTACAGGAGGTCGTGGTAGATGTTGACCACCTCGCCTGGTCTACAGGAGGTTGTGGTAGATGTTGACCACCTCGCCTGGTCTACAGGAAGTCGTGGTAGATGTTGACCACTTCGCCTGGTCTACAGGAGGTCGTGGCAGATGTTGACCACCTCGCCTGGTCTACAGGAGTTCGTGGTAGATGTTGACCACCTCGCCTGGTCTACAGGAGGTCGTGGTAGATGTTGACCACCTCGCCTGGTCTACAGGAGGTTGTGGTAGATGTTGACCACCTCGCCTGGTCTACAGGAGGTCGTGGTAGATGTTGACCACCTCACCTGGTATACAGGAGGTCGTGGTAGATGTTGACCACCTCGCCTGGTCTACAGGAAGTCGTGGTAGATGTTGACCACCTCGCCTGGTCTACAGGAGGTCGTGGTAGATGTTGACCACCTCGCCTGGTATACAGGAGGTCGTGGTAGATGTTGACCACCTCGCCTGGTCTACAGGAAGTCGTGGTAGATGTTGACCACCTCGCCTGGTCTACAGGAGGTCGTGGTAGATGTTGACCACCTCGCCTGGTCTACAGGAGGTCGTGGTAGATGTTGACCACCTCGCCCGGTCTACAGGAGGTCGTGGTAGATGTTGACCACCTCGCCTGGTCTACAGGAGGTCGTGGTAGATGTTGACCACCTCGCCTGGTCTACAGGAGGTCGTGGTAGATGTTGACCACCTCGCCTGGTCTACAGGAGGTCGTGGTAGATGTTGACCACCTCGCCTGGTCTACAGGAGGTCGTGGTAGATGTTGACCACCTCGCCTGGTGTACAGGAGGTCGTGGTAGATGTTGACTACCTTGCCTGGTCTACAGGAGGTCGTGGTAGATGTTGACCACTTCGCCTGGTGTACAGGAGGTCTTGGTAGATGTTGACCACCTCGCCTGGTCTACAGGAGGTCGTGGTAGATGTCGACCACCTCGCC
>NW_027615475.1:7500-30000 GCF_965212315.1 Lampetra planeri | reverse complement strand
ACACGGCAGTGGTGCATGAGCCTCGTGTGAAGGTGGACCTCAGCAAGATGCTGGAGAATCAGAGATTCAGATTCGATGTCGTGTTCAACGAGTACGCATCCAACCAGTCTGTGTATCGGTGAGACACTCACTCACTCAGACACTCACTCAGACACTCACTCACTCACTCAGACACTCACTCAGACACTCACTCAGACACTCACTCACTCAGACACTCACTCAGACACTCACTCAGCAAGCTGCTGGAGAATCAGAGATTCAGATTCGATGTCGTGTTCAACGAGTACGCATCCAACCAGTCTGTGTATCGGTGAGACACTCACTCACTCAGACACTCACTCAGACACTCACTCACTCACTCAGACACTCACTCAGACACTCACTCAGACACTCACTCACTCAGACACTCACTCAGACACTCACTCAGCAAGCTGCTGGAGAATCAGAGATTCAGATTCGATGTCGTGTTCAACGAGTACGCATCCAACCAGTCTGTGTATCGGTGAGACACTCACTCACTCAGACACTCACTCACTCAGACACTCACTCAGACACTCACTCACTCAGAGAGACACTCACTCAGACACTCACTCAGACACTCACTCAGACACTCACTCAGCAAGCTGCTGGAGAATCAGAGATTCAGATTCGATGTCGTGTTCAACGAGTACGCATCCAACCAGTCTGTGTATCGGTGAGACACTCACTCACTCAGACACTCACTCAGAGAGACACTCACTCAGACACTCACTCAGCAAGATGCTGGAGAATCAGAGATTCAGATTCGATGTCGTGTTCAACGAGTACGCATCCAACCAGTCTGTGTATCGGTGAGACACTCACTCACTCAGACACTCACTCAGAGAGACACTCACTCAGACACTCACTCAGCAAGCTGCTGGAGAATCAGAGATTCAGATTCGATGTCGTGTTCAACGAGTACGCATCCAACCAGTCTGTGTATCGGTGAGACACTCACTCACTCAGACACTCACTCAGACACTCACTCACTCAGACACTCACTCAGACACTCACTCACTCAGAGAGACACTCACTCAGACACTCACTCAGACACTCACTCAGCAAGCTGCTGGAGAATCAGAGATTCAGATTCGATGTCGTGTTCAACGAGTACGCATCCAACCAGTCTGTGTATCGGTGAGACACTCACTCACTCACTCAGACACTCACTCAGACACTCACTCAGACACTCACTCAGACACTCACTCAGCAAGATGCTGGAGAATCAGAGATTCAGATTCGATGTCGTGTTCAACGAGTACGCATCCAACCAGTCTGTGTATCGGTGAGACACTCACTCACTCAGACACTCACTCAGACACTCACTCACTCAGACACTCACTCAGACACTCACTCACTCAGACACTCACTCACTCAGAGAGACACTCACTCACTCAGTCACTCACTCACTCACTCAGTCACTCACTCACTCAGACACTCACTCACTCAGTCACTCACTCAGACACTCACTCAGACACTCACTCAGAGAGACACTCACTCAGACACTCACTCAGCAAGCTGCTGGAGAATCAGAGATTCAGATTCGATGTCGTGTTCAACGAGTACGCATCCAACCAGTTTGTGTATCGGTGAGACACTCACTCACTCAGACACTCACTCAGACACTCACTCAGACACTCACTCAGACACTCACTCAGAGAGACACTCACTCAGACACTCACTCAGCAAGCTGCTGGAGAATCAGAGATTCAGATTCGATGTCGTGTTCAACGAGTACGCATCCAACCAGTCTGTGTATCGGTGAGACACTCACTCACTCAGACACTCACTCAGACACTCACTCACTCAGACACTCACTCAGACACTCACTCACTCACTCAGTCACTCACTCACTCAGTCACTCACTCAGAGAGACACTCACTCACTCAGACACTCACTCAGACACTCACTCAGAGAGACACTCACTCAGACACTCACTCACTCAGAGAGACACTCACTCAGACACTCCCTCAAACACTCACTCACTCAGACACTCACTCAGACACTCACTCACTCAGACACTCAGTCAGACACTCACTCAGCAAGCTGCTGGAGAATCAGAGATTCAGATTCGATGTCGTGTTCAACGAGTACGCATCCAACCAGTCTGTGTATCGGTGAGACACTCACTCACTCAGACACTCACTCAGAGAGACACTCACTCAGACACTCACTCACTCAGACACTCACTCAGACACTCACTCACTCAGACACTCACTCAGAGAGACACTCACTCAGACACTCACTCAGCAAGATGCTGGAGAATCAGAGATTCAGATTCGATGTCGTGTTCAACGAGTACGCATCCAACCAGTCTGTGTATCGGTGAGACACTCACTCACTCACTCACTTAGACACTCACTCACTCAGACACTCACTCACTCAGACACTCACTCAGACACTCACTCAGCAAGATGCTGGAGAATCAGAGATTCAGATTCGATGTCGTGTTCAACGAGTACGCATCCAACCAGTCTGTGTATCGGTGAGACACTCACTCACTCAGACACTCACTTAGACACTCACTCAGACACTCACTCAGAGAGACACTCACTCAGACCCTCACTCAGACACTCACTCACTCAGAGAGACACTCACTCAGACACTCACTCACTCACTCACTCAGACACTCACTCAGACACTCACTCAGACACTCACTCACTCACTCAGACACTCACTCAGAGAGACACTCACTCACTCAGACACTCACTCACTCACTCAGACACTCACTCAGACACTCACTCAGACACTCACTCAGCAAGATGCTGGAGAATCAGAGATTCAGATTCGATGTCGTGTTCAACGAGTACGCATCCAACCAGTCTGTGTATCGGTGAGACACTCACTCACTCAGACACTCACTCAGAGAGACACTCACTCAGACACTCACTCACTCAGAGAGACACTCACTCAGAGAGACACTCACTCAGACACTCACTCAGACACTCACTCACTCAGACACTCACTCAGACACTCACTCACTCAGACACTCACTCAGACACTCACTCAGAGAGACACTCACTCAGACACTCACTCAGACACTCACTCAGACACTCACTCAGACACTCACTCACTCAGACACTCACTCAGACACTCACTCAGCAAGCTGCTGGAGAATCAGAGATTCAGATTCGATGTCGTGTTCAACGAGTACGCATCCAACCAGTCTGTGTATCGGTGAGACACTCACTCACTCAGACACTCACTCAGACACTCACTCACTCAGACACTCACTCACTCACTCAGACACTCACTCACTCACTCAGACACTCACTCAGACACTCACTCACTCACTCACTCACTTAGACACTCACTCAGACACTCACTCAGACACTCACTCACTCACTCAGACACTCACTCACTCAGAGAGACACTCACTCACTCACTCAGACACTCACTCAGACACTCACTCAGTCACTCACTCAGAGAGACACTCACTCAGTCACTCAGTCACTCACTCACTCAGAGAGACACTCACTCACTCAGTGAGACACTCACTCACTCAGACACTCACTCAGTCACTCACTCAGACACTCACTCACTCAGACACTCACTCAGACACTCAGACACTCACTCAGACACTCACTCACTCACTCAGACACTCACTCACTCACTCAGTCACTCACTCAGACACTCACTCACTCAGACACTCACTCACTCAGTCACTCACTCAGACACTCACTCAGACACTCGCTCACTCAGACACTCACTCAGACACTCACTCACTCACTCAGACACTCACTCAGACACTCACTCAGAGAGACACTCACTCAGACACTCACTCACTCAGACACTCACTCACTCAGACACTCACTCACTCACTCAGACACTCACTCAGACACTCACTCAGAGAGACACTCACTCAGACACTCACTCACTCAGACACTCACTCAGACACTCACTCACTCACTCAGACACTCACTCAGACACTCACTCAGAGAGACACTCACTCAGACACTCACTCACTCAGACACTCACTCACTCAGACACTCACTCACTCAGTCAGACACTCACTCAGACACTCACTCAGAGAGACACTCACTCAGACACTCACTCACTCAGACACTCACTCACTCAGACACTCACTCACTCAGACACTCACTCAGACACTCACTCACTCAGACACTCACTCATTCACTCAGACACTCACTCACTCACTCAGACACTCACTCAGAGAGACACTCACTCAGACACTCACTCAGAGAGACACTCACTCAGACACTCACTCAGACACTCACTCAGACACTCACTCAGCAAGCTGCTGGAGAATCAGAGATTCAGATTCGATGTCGTGTTCAACGAGTACGCATCCAACCAGTCTGTGTATCGGTGAGACACTCACTCACTCAGACACTCACTCAGAGAGACACTCACTCAGACACTCACTCACTCAGAGAGACACTCACTCAGAGAGACACTCACTCAGACACTCACTCAGACACTCACTCACTCAGACACTCACTCAGACACTCACTCACTCAGACACTCACTCAGACACTCACTCAGAGAGACACTCACTCAGACACTCACTCAGACACTCACTCAGACACTCACTCAGACACTCACTCAGAGAGACACTCACTCAGACACTCACTCAGCAAGCTGCTGGAGAATCAGAGATTCAGATTCGATGTCGTGTTCAACGAGTACGCATCCAACCAGTCTGTGTATCGGTGAGACACTCACTCACTCAGACACTCACTCAGAGAGACACTCACTCAGACACTCACTCACTCAGACACTCACTCAGCAAGCTGCTGGAGAATCAGAGATTCAGATTCGATGTCGTGTTCAACGAGTACGCATCCAACCAGTCTGTGTATCGGTGAGACACTCACTCACTCAGACACTCACTCACTCACTCACTCAGAGAGACACTCACTCAGACACTCACTCACTCACTCAGAGAGACACTCACTCAGACACTCACTCAGCAAGCTGCTGGAGAATCAGAGATTCAGATTCGATGTCGTGTTCAACGAGTACGCATCCAACCAGTCTGTGTATCGGTGAGACACTCACTCACTCAGACACTCACTCAGACACTCACTCACTCACTCAGACACTCACTCAGCAAGCTGCTGGAGAATCAGAGATTCAGATTCGATGTCGTGTTCAACGAGTACGCATCCAACCAGTCTGTGTATCGGTGAGACACTCACTCAGTCACTCAGACACTCACTCAGACACTCACTCATACACTCACTCACTCACTCAGAGAGACACTCACTCAGACACTCACTCAGACACTCACTCAGACACTCACTCAGACACTCACTCAGACACTCACTCAGAGAGACACTCACTCAGACACTCACTCAGCAAGCTGCTTGGAGAATCAGAGATTCAGATTCGATGTCGTGTTCAACGAGTACGCATCCAACCAGTCTGTGTATCGGTGAGACACTCACTCACTCACTCACTTAGACACTCACTCACTCAGACACTCACTCAGACACTCACTCAGACACTCACTCAGCAAGATGCTGGAGAATCAGAGATTCCGATTCGATGTCGTGTTCAACGAGTACGCATCCAACCAGTCTGTGTATCGGTGAGACACTCACTCACTCAGACACTCACTCAGAGAGACACTCACTCAGACACTCACTCACTCAGAGAGACACTCACTCAGAGAGACACTCACTCAGACACTCACTCAGACACTCACTCACTCAGACACTCACTCAGACACTCACTCACTCAGACACTCACTCAGACACTCACTCAGAGAGACACTCACTCAGACACTCACTCAGACACTCACTCAGACACTCACTCAGACACTCACTCACTCAGACACTCACTCAGACACTCACTCAGCAAGCTGCTGGAGAATCAGAGATTCAGATTCGATGTCGTGTTCAACGAGTACGCATCCAACCAGTCTGTGTATCGGTGAGACACTCACTCACTCAGACACTCACTCAGACACTCACTCACTCAGACACTCACTCACTCACTCAGACACTCACTCACTCACTCAGACACTCACTCAGACACTCACTCACTCACTCACTCACTTAGACACTCACTCAGACACTCACTCAGACACTCACTCACTCACTCAGACACTCACTCACTCAGAGAGACACTCACTCACTCACTCAGACACTCACTCAGACACTCACTCAGTCACTCACTCAGAGAGACACTCACTCAGTCACTCAGTCACTCACTCACTCAGAGAGACACTCACTCACTCAGTGAGACACTCACTCACTCAGACACTCACTCAGTCACTCACTCAGACACTCACTCACTCAGACACTCACTCAGACACTCAGACACTCACTCAGACACTCACTCACTCACTCAGACACTCACTCACTCACTCAGTCACTCACTCAGACACTCACTCACTCACTCAGACACTCACTCACTCAGTCACTCACTCAGACACTCACTCAGACACTCACTCACTCAGACACTCACTCAGACACTCACTCACTCACTCACTCAGACACTCACTCAGACACTCACTCAGAGAGACACTCACTCAGACACTCACTCACTCAGACACTCACTCACTCAGACACTCACTCACTCACTCAGACACTCACTCAGACACTCACTCAGAGAGACACTCACTCAGACACTCACTCACTCAGACACTCACTCAGACACTCACTCACTCACTCAGACACTCACTCAGACACTCACTCAGAGAGACACTCACTCAGACACTCACTCACTCAGACACTCACTCACTCAGACACTCACTCACTCAGTCAGACACTCACTCAGACACTCACTCAGAGAGACACTCACTCAGACACTCACTCACTCAGACACTCACTCACTCAGACACTCACTCACTCAGACACTCACTCAGACACTCACTCACTCAGACACTCACTCATTCACTCAGACACTCACTCACTCACTCAGACACTCACTCAGAGAGACACTCACTCAGACACTCACTCAGAGAGACACTCACTCAGACACTCACTCAGACACTCACTCAGACACTCACTCAGCAAGCTGCTGGAGAATCAGAGATTCAGATTCGATGTCGTGTTCAACGAGTACGCATCCAACCAGTCTGTGTATCGGTGAGACACTCACTCACTCAGACACTCACTCAGAGAGACACTCACTCAGACACTCACTCACTCAGAGAGACACTCACTCAGAGAGACACTCACTCAGACACTCACTCAGACACTCACTCACTCAGACACTCACTCAGACACTCACTCACTCAGACACTCACTCAGACACTCACTCAGAGAGACACTCACTCAGACACTCACTCAGACACTCACTCAGACACTCACTCAGACACTCACTCAGAGAGACACTCACTCAGACACTCACTCAGCAAGCTGCTGGAGAATCAGAGATTCAGATTCGATGTCGTGTTCAACGAGTACGCATCCAACCAGTCTGTGTATCGGTGAGACACTCACTCACTCAGACACTCACTCAGAGAGACACTCACTCAGACACTCACTCACTCAGACACTCACTCAGACACTCACTCAGCAAGCTGCTGGAGAATCAGAGATTCAGATTCGATGTCGTGTTCAACGAGTACGCATCCAACCAGTCTGTGTATCGGTGAGACACTCACTCACTCAGACACTCACTCACTCACTCACTCAGAGAGACACTCACTCAGACACTCACTCACTCACTCAGAGAGACACTCACTCAGACACTCACTCAGCAAGCTGCTGGAGAATCAGAGATTCAGATTCGATGTCGTGTTCAACGAGTACGCATCCAACCAGTCTGTGTATCGGTGAGACACTCACTCAGTCACTCAGACACTCACTCAGACACTCACTCATACACTCACTCACTCACTCAGAGAGACACTCACTCAGACACTCACTCAGACACTCACTCAGACACTCACTCAGACACTCACTCAGACACTCACTCAGAGAGACACTCACTCAGACACTCACTCAGCAAGCTGCTGGAGAATCAGAGATTCAGATTCGATGTCGTGTTCAACGAGTACGCATCCAACCAGTCTGTGTATCGGTGAGACACTCACTCACTCAGACACTCACTCAGAGAGACACTCACTCACTCAGTCACTCACTCACTCACTCAGTCACTCACTCACTCAGACACTCACTCACTCACTCAGACACTCACTCAGACACTCACTCAGACACTCACTCAGACACTCACTCACTCAGACACTCACTCAGAGAGACACTCACTCAGACACTCACTCAGCAAGCTGCTGGAGAATCAGAGATTCAGATTCGATGTCGTGTTCAACGAGTACGCATCCAACCAGTCTGTGTATCGGTGAGACACTCACTCACTCACTCAGACACTCACTCAGACACTCACTCACTCAGACACTCACTCAGAGAGACACTCACTCACTCAGTCACTCACTCACTCAGTCACTCACTCACTCAGACACTCACTCACTCAGACACTCACTCAGACACTCACTCAGACACTCACTCAGACACTCACTCAGACACTCACTCAGAGAGACACTCA
The DNA here is from genome assembly GCF_965212315.1 of Lampetra planeri. Taxonomy (NCBI): domain Eukaryota; kingdom Metazoa; phylum Chordata; class Hyperoartia; order Petromyzontiformes; family Petromyzontidae; genus Lampetra; species Lampetra planeri. The sequence continues at coordinate 21,501 of NW_027615475.1, read as the reverse complement.
CTCAGACACTCACTCAGCAAGATGCTGGAGAATCAGAGATTCAGATTCGATGTCGTGTTCAACGAGTACGCATCCAACCAGTCTGTGTATCGGTGAGACACTCACTCAGTCACTCAGACACTCACTCAGACACTCACTCATACACTCACTCACTCACTCAGAGAGACACTCACTCAGACACTCACTCAGACACTCACTCAGACACTCACTCAGACACTCACTCAGACACTCACTCAGAGAGACACTCACTCAGACACTCACTCAGCAAGCTGCTGGAGAATCAGAGATTCAGATTCGATGTCGTGTTCAACGAGTACGCATCCAACCAGTCTGTGTATCGGTGAGACACTCACTCACTCAGACACTCACTCAGACACTCACTCACTCAGACACTCACTCAGACACTCACTCACTCAGACACTCACTCAGAGAGACACTCACTCACTCAGTCACTCACTCACTCACTCACTCACTCAGACACTCACTCACTCACTCAGACACTCACTCAGACACTCACTCAGACACTCACTCAGACACTCACTCAGACACTCACTCACTCAGACACTCACTCAGAGAGACACTCACTCAGACACTCACTCAGCAAGCTGCTGGAGAATCAGAGATTCAGATTCGATGTCGTGTTCAACGAGTACGCATCCAACCAGTCTGTGTATCGGTGAGACACTCACTCACTCACTCAGACACTCACTCAGACACTCACTCACTCAGACACTCACTCAGAGAGACACTCACTCACTCAGTCACTCACTCACTCAGTCACTCACTCACTCAGACACTCACTCACTCAGACACTCACTCAGACACTCACTCAGACACTCACTCAGACACTCACTCAGAGAGACACTCACTCACTCAGTCACTCACTCACTCAGTCACTCACTCACTCAGACACTCACTCACTCAGACACTCACTCAGACACTCACTCAGACACTCATTCAGACACTCACTCAGAGAGACACTCACTCAGACACTCACTCAGCAAGATGCTGGAGAATCAGAGATTCAGATTCGATGTCGTGTTCAACGAGTACGCATCCAACCAGTCTGTGTATCGGTGAGACACTCACTCAGTCAGACACTCACTCAGACACTCACTCAGACACTCACTCAGAGAGACACTCACTCAGTCACTCAGTCACTCACTCACTCAGTGAGACACTCACTCACTCAGACACTCACTCAGACACTCACTCAGACACTCACTCAGTCAGACACTCACTCACTCAGAGAGACACTCACTCACTCAGACACTCACTCAGACACTCACTCAGTCACTCACTCAGACACTCACTCAGTCACTCACTCACTCAGTCACTCACTCAGAGAGACACTCACTCACTCAGTCACTCACTCACTCACTCAGACACTCACTCACTCACTCAGAGAGACACTCACTCAGACACTCACTCAGACACTCACTCAGACACTCACTCAGACACTCACTCAGACACTCACTCAGACACTCACTCACTCACTCAGAGAGACACTCACTCACTCACTCAGTCACTCACTCACTCACTCAGTCACTCACTCAGACACTCACTCAGACACTCACTCACTCAGACACTCACTCAGAGAGACACTCACTCAGACACTCACTCAGCAAGATGCTGGAGAATCAGAGATTCAGATTCGATGTCGTGTTCAACGAGTACGCATCCAACCAGTCTGTGTATCGGTGAGACACTCACTCACTCACTCACTTAGACACTCACTCACTCAGACACTCACTCACTCAGACACTCACTCAGACACTCACTCAGCAAGATGCTGGAGAATCAGAGATTCAGATTCGATGTCGTTTTCAACGAGTACGCATCCAACCAGTCTGTGTATCGGTGAGACACTCACTCACTCAGACACTCACTCAGAGAGACACTCACTCAGACACTCACTCAGCAAGATGCTGGAGAATCAGAGATTCAGATTCGATGTCGTGTTCAACGAGTACGCATCCAACCAGTCTGTGTATCGGTGAGACACTCACTCACTCAGACACTCACTCAGAGAGACACTCACTCACTCACTCAGACACTCACTCAGACACTCACTCAGACACTCACTCACTCAGTCACTCACTCAGAGAGACACTCACTCACTCAGTCACTCACTCAGAGAGACACTCACTCACTCAGTCACTCACTCACTCAGTCACTCACTCAGAGAGACACTCACTCACTCAGTCACTCACTCACTCAGTCACTCACTCAGAGAGACACTCACTCACTCAGTCAGACACTCACTCACTCACTCAGACACTCACTTAGACACTCACTCAGACACTCACTCAGAGAGACACTCACTCAGACACTCACTCAGAGAGACACTCACTCAGACACTCACTCAGACACTCACTCAGAGAGACACTCACTCACTCACTCAGACACTCACTCACTCACTCAGTCAGAGAGACACTCACTCACTCAGAGAGACACTCACTCAGACACTCACTCACTCACTCAGACACTCACTCACTCACTCACTCAGACACTCACTCACTCACTCAGACACTCACTCAGAGAGACACTCACTCACTCAGACACTCACTCACTCACTCACTCAGACACTCACTCACTCACTCAGACACTCACTCAGAGAGACACTCACTCACTCAGACACTCACTCAGACACTCACTCAGCAAGCTGCTGGAGAATCAGAGATTCAGATTCGATGTCGTGTTCAATGAGTACGCATCCAACCAGTCTGTGTATCGGTGAGACACTCACTCACTCAGACACTCACTCAGAGAGACACTCACTCACTCACTCAGACACTCACTCAGACACTCACTCAGACACTCACTCACTCAGTCACTCAGAGAGACACTCACTCAGTCACTCACTCACTCACTCAGACACTCACTCACTCACTCAGAGAGACACTCACTCACTCACTCACTCAGTCAGACACTCACTCACTCACTCAGACACTCACTCAGAGAGACACTCACTCAGACACTCACTCAGAGAGACACTCACTCAGACACTCACTCACTCAGACACTCACTCACTCAGAGAGACACTCACTCAGACACTCACTCAGACACTCACTCACTCAGACACTCACTCAGACACTCACTCAGACACTCACTCACTCAGACACTCACTTAGACACTCACTCAGACACTCACTCACTCACTCAGACACTCACTCAGACACTCACTCAGACACTCACTCACTCAGACACTCACTCAGAGAGACACTCACTCAGACACTCACTCAGACACTCACTCAGCAAGCTGCTGGAGAATCAGAGATTCAGATTCGATGTCGTGTTCAACGAGTACGCATCCAACCAGTCTGTGTATCGGTGAGACACTCACTCACTCAGACACTCACTCACTCAGACACTCACTCAGACACTCACTCACTCAGAGAGACACTCACTCAGACACTCACTCAGACACTCACTCAGACACTCACTCAGCAAGCTGCTGGAGAATCAGAGATTCAGATTCGATGTCGTGTTCAACGAGTACGCATCCAACCAGTCTGTGTATCGGTGAGACACTCACTCACTCAGACACTCACTCAGAGAGACACTCACTCAGACACTCACTCAGCAAGATGCTGGAGAATCAGAGATTCAGATTCGATGTCGTGTTCAACGAGTACGCATCCAACCAGTCTGTGTATCGGTGAGACACACACTCACTCAGACACTCACTCAGAGAGACACTCACTCAGACACTCACTCAGACACTCACTCAGACACTCACTCAGACACTCACTCAGACACTCACTCAGACACTCACTCAGACACTCACTCAGACACTCACTCAGCAAGCTGCTGGAGAATCAGAGATTCAGATTCGATGTCGTGTTCAACGAGTACGCATCCAACCAGTCTGTGTATCGGTGAGACACTCACTCACTCAGACACTCACTCAGACACTCACTCACTCAGACACTCACTCAGAGAGACACTCACTCAGACACTCACTCAGCAAGCTGCTGGAGAATCAGAGATTCAGATTCGATGTCGTGTTCAACGAGTACGCATCCAACCAGTCTGTGTATCGGTGAGACACTCACTCACTCACTCAGACACTCACTCAGACACTCACTCACTCAGACACTCACTCAGAGAGACACTCACTCAGACACTCACTCAGCAAGCTGCTGGAGAATCAGAGATTCAGATTCGATGTCGTGTTCAACGAGTACGCATCCAACCAGTCTGTGTATCGGTGAGACACTCACTCACTCAGACACTCACTCAGAGAGACACTCACTCAGACACTCACTCACTCAGACACTCACTCACTCAGAGAGACACTCACTCAGAGAGACACTCACTCAGACACTCACTCAGCAAGCTGCTGGAGAATCAGAGATTCAGATTCGATGTCGTGTTCAACGAGTACGCATCCAACCAGTCTGTGTATCGGTGAGACACTCACTCACTTAGACACTCACTCAGACACTCACTCAGAGAGACACTCACTCAGACCCTCACTCAGACACTCACTCACTCAGAGAGACACTCACTCAGACACTCACTCACTCACTCAGACACTCACTCAGACACTCACTCAGACACTCACTCACTCACTCAGACACTCACTCAGAGCGACACTCACTCACTCAGACACTCACTCACTCACTCAGACACTCACTCACTCAGTCAGACACTCACTCACTCACTCAGACACTCACTCACTCACTCAGTCACTCACTCAGACACTCACTCACTCAGACACTCACTCAGACACTCACTCACTCAGACACTCACTCACTCAGACACTCACTCAGACACTCACTCACTCACTCAGTCACTCACTCAGACACTCACTCACTCAGACACTCACTCAGACACTCACTCACTCACTCAGACACTCACTCACTCACTCAGACACTCACTCACTCACTCAGACACTCACTCAGACACTCACTCACTCAGACACTCACTCAGACACTCACTCACTCACTCAGACACTCACTCACTCACTCAGACACTCAGTCACTCACTCACTCACTCAGAGAGACACTCACTCACTCAGTGAGACACTCACTCACTCAGTGAGACACTCACTCACTCAGTGAGACACTCACTCAGAGAGACACTCACTCACTCAGTGAGACACTCACTCACTCAGTGAGACACTCACTCACTCAGTGAGACACTCACTCACTCAGTGAGACACTCACTCACTCAGCGAGACACTCACTCACTCACTCAGACACTCACTCACTCACTCAGTGAGACACTCACTCACTCAGAGAGACACTCACTCACTCAGACACTCACTCAGACACTCACTCACTCAGACACTCACTCACTCAGACACTCACTCACTCAGACACTCACTCAGACACTCACTCACTCACTCAGACACTCACTCACTCACTCACTCAGACACTCACTCACTCACTCAGACACTCACTCAGACACTCACTCACTCACTCAGACACTCACTCAGACACTCACTCACTCACTCAGACACTCATTCACTCACTCAGACACTCAGTCACTCACTCACTCACTCAGAGAGACACTCACTCACTCAGTGAGACACTCACTCACTCAGTGAGACACTCACTCACTCAGTGAGACACTCACTCACTCAGTGAGACACTCACTCACTCAGTGAGACACTCACTCACTCAGCGAGACACTCACTCACTCAGACACTCACTCACTCATTCAGTGAGACACTCACTCACTCAGAGAGACACTCACTCACTCAGAGAGACACTCACTCACTCAGTGAGACACTCACTCACTCAGAGAGACACTCACTCACTCAGTGAGACACTCACTCACTCAGAGAGACACTCACTCACTCAGAGAGACACTCACTCACTCAGAGAGACACTCACTCACTCAGTGAGACACTCACTCACTCAGTGAGACACTCACTCACTCAGAGAGACACTCACTCACTCAGTGAGACACTCACTCACTCAGTGAGACACTCACTCACTCAGTGAGACACTCACTCACTCAGAGAGACACTCACTCACTCAGAGAGACACTCACTCACTCAGAGAGACACTCACTCACTCAGAGAGACACTCACTCATAGAGACACTCACTCACTCAGTGAGACACTCACTCACTCAGTGAGACACTCACTCACTCAGAGAGACACTCACTCACTCAGACACTCACTCACTCAGTGAGACACTCACTCACTCAATGAGACACTCACTCACTCAGAGAGACACTCACTCACTCAGTGAGACACTCACTCACTCAGTGAGACACTCACTCACTCAGTGAGACACTCACTCACTCAGTGAGACACTCACATACTCAGTGAGACACTCACTCACTCAGAGAGACACTCACTCACTCAGTGAGACACTCACTCACTCAGTGAGACACTCACTCACTCAGTGAGACACTCACTCACTCAGAGAGACACTCACTCACTCAGTGAGACACTCACTCACTCAGAGAGACACTCACTCACTCAGTGAGACACTCACTCACTCAGTGAGACACTCACTCACTCAGTGAGACACTCACTCACTCAGTGAGACACTCACTCACTCACTCAGTGAGACACTCACTCAGTGAGACACTCACTCACTCAGAGAGACACTCACTCACTCAGTGAGACACTCACATACTCAGTGAGACACTCACGCACTCACTCAGTGAGACACTCACTCACTCAGAGAGACACTCACTCAGTGAGACACTCACTCACTCAGAGAGACACTCACTCACTCAGAGAGACACTCACTCACTCAGAGAGACACTCACTCACTCAGATAGACACTCACTCACTCAGTGAGACACTCACTCACTCAGATAGACACTCACTCACTCAGTGAGACACTCACTCACTCAGTGAGACACTCACTCACTCAGAGAGACACTCACTCACTCAGAGAGACACTCACTCACTCAGTGAGACACTCACTCACTCAGTGAGACACTCACTCACTCAGAGAGACACTCACTCACTCAGAGAGACACTCACTCACTCAGAGAGACACTCACTCACTCAGAGAGACACTCACTCACTCAGAGAGACACTCACTCAGAGAGACACTCACTCACTCAGTGAGACACTCACTCAGAGAGACACTCACTCACTTAGTGAGACACTCACTCACTCAGAGAGACACTCACTCACTCAGAGAGACACTCACTCAGTGAGACACTCACTCACTCAGTGAGACACTCACTCACTCAGTGAGACACTCACTCACTCAGTGAGACACTCACTCACTCAGTGAGACACTCACTCAGTGAGACACTCACTCACTCAGTGAGACACTCACTCACTCAGTGAGACACTCGCTCACTCAGAGAGACACTCACTCACTCAGAGAGACACTCACTCACTCAGTGAGACACTCACTCACTCAGAGAGACACTCACTCACTCAGTGAGACACTCACTCACTCAGTGAGACACTCACTCAGTGAGACACTCACTCACTCAGAGAGACACTCACTCAGAGAGACACTCACTCACTCAGTGAGACACTCACTCACTCAGAGAGACACTCACTCACTCAGTGAGACACTCACTCACTCAGTGAGACACTCACTCACTCAGAGAGACACTCACTCAGTGAGACACTCACTCACTCAGAGAGACACTCACTCACTCAGAGAGACACTCACTCACTCAGTGAGACACTCACTCACTCACTCAGACAGACACTCACTCACTCAGACACTCACTCACTCAGAGAGACACTCACTCACTCAGTGAGACACTCACTCACTCAGAGAGACACTCACTCACTCAGTGAGACACTCACTCACTCAGAGAGACACTCACTCACTCACTCAGACACTCACTCACTCAGTGAGACACTCACTCACTCAGAGAGACACTCACTCACTCAGTGAGACACTCACTCACTCAGAGAGACACTCACTCACTCAGAGAGACACTCACTCACTCAGTGAGACACTCACTCAGAGAGACACTCACTCAGAGAGACACTCACTCACTCAGAGAGACACTCACTCACTCACTCAGACACTCACTCACTCAGAGAGACACTCACTCACTCAGAGAGACACTCACTCACTCAGAGAGACACTCACTCACTCAGTGAGACACTCACTCAGAGAGACACTCACTCACTCAGTGAGACACTCACTCACTCAGAGAGACACTCACTCACTCAGTGAGACACTCACTCAGAGAGACACTCACTCACTCAGAGAGACACTCACTCACTCAGTTAGACACTCACTCACTCAGAGAGACACTCACTCACTCAGAGAGACACTCACTCACTCAGAGAGACACTCACTCACTCAGAGAGACACTCACTCACTCAGAGAGACACTCACTCACTCAGAGAGACACTCACTCACTCACTCAGACACTCACTCACTCAGACACTCACTCACTCAGTGAGACACTCACTCACTCAGAGAGACACTCACTCACTCAGAGAGACACTCACTCACTCAGTGAGACACTCACTCAGAGAGACACTCACTCACTCAGAGAGACACTCACTCACTCAGACACTCACTCACTCAGAGAGACACTCACTCAGTGAGACACTCACTCACTCAGAGAGACACTCACTCACTCAGATAGACACTCACTCACTCAGTGAGACACTCACTCACTCAGAGAGACACTCACTCACTCAGTGAGACACTCACTCACTCAGTGAGACACTCACTCACTCAGAGAGACACTCACTCACTCAGAGAGACACTCACTCACTCAGTGAGACACTCACTCACTCAGTGAGACACTCACTCAGAGAGACACTCACTCACTCAGTGAGACACTCACTCACTCAGATAGACACTCACTCACTCAGTGAGACACTCACTCACTCAGATAGACACTCACTCACTCAGTGAGACACTCACTCACTCAGTGAGACACTCACTCACTCAGAGAGACACTCACTCACTCAGAGAGACACTCACTCACTCAGTGAGACACTCACTCACTCAGAGAGACACTCACTCACTCAGAGAGACACTCACTCACTCAGTGAGACACTCACTCACTCAGAGAGACACTCACTCACTCAGAGAGACACTCACTCACTCAGAGAGACACTCACTCACTCAGTGAGACACTCACTCACTCAGAGAGACACTCACTCACTCAGTGAGACACTCACTCACTCAGTGAGACACTCACTCAGAGAGACACTCACTCACTCAGAGAGACACTCACTCACTCACTCAGAGAGACACTCACTCACTCAGACAGACACTCACTCACTCAGACACTCACTCACTCAGAGAGACACTCACTCACTCAGAGAGACACTCACTCACTCAGAGAGACACTCACTCACTCAGAGAGACACTCACTCAGTGAGACACTCACTCACTCAGTGAGACACTCACTCACTCAGTGAGACACTCACTCACTCAGAGAGACACTCACTCAGAGAGACACTCACTCACTCAGAGAGACACTCACTCACTCAGAGAGACACTCACTCACTCAGTGAGACACTCACTCAGTGAGACACTCACTCACTCAGTGAGACACTCACTCACTCAGAGAGACACTCACTCAGTGAGACACTCACTCACTCAGTGAGACACTCACTCACTCAGAGAGACACTCACTCACTCAGTGAGACACTCACTCACTCAGTGAGACACTCACTCACTCAGAGAGACACTCACTCACTCAGAGAGACACTCACTCACTCAGTGAGACACTCACTCACTCAGAGAGACACTCACTCACTCAGTGAGACACTCACTCACTCAGAGAGACACTCACTCACTCAGTGAGACACTCACTCACTCAGTGAGACACTCACTCACTCAGAGAGACACTCACTCACTCAGTCAGACACTCACTCACTCAGTGAGACACTCACTCACTCAGAGACACTCACTCACTCAGAGAGACACTCACTCACTCAGAGAGACACTCACTCACTCAGAGAGACACTCACTCACTCAGAGAGACACTCACTCACTCAGTGAGACACTCACTCACTCAGAGAGACACTCACTCACTCAGAGAGACACTCACTCACTCAGAGAGACACTCACTCACTCAGTGAGACACTCACTCACTCAGTGAGACACTCACTCACTCAGTGAGACACTCACTCACTCAGTGAGACACTCACTCAGTGAGACACTCACTCACTCAGTGAGACACTCACTCACTCAGTGAGACACTCACTCACTCAGAGAGACACTCACTCACTCAGAGAGACACTCACTCACTCAGTGAGACACTCACTCAGAGAGACACTCACTCACTCAGTGAGACACTCACTCACTCAGAGAGACACTCACTCAGAGAGACACTCACTCACTCAGAGAGACACTCACTCACTCAGAGAGACACTCACTCACTCAGAGAGACACTCACTCACTCAGTGAGACACTCACTCACTCAGTGAGACACTCACTCACTCAGTGAGACACTCACTCACTCAGTGAGACACTCACTCACTCAGAGAGACACTCACTCACTCAGAGAGACACTCACTCACTCAGAGAGACACTCACTCACTCAGTGAGACACTCACTCACTCAGTGAGACACTCACTCACTCAGTGAGACACTCACTCACTCAGAGAGACACTCACTCACTCAGAGAGACACTCACTCACCTCAGAGAGACACTCACTCACTCAGAGAGACACTCACTCACTCAGAGAGACACTCACTCAGAGAGACACTCACTCAGAGAGACACTCACTCAGAGAGACACTCACTCACTCAGAGAGACACTCACTCACTCAGAGAGACACTCACTCACTCAGTGAGACACTCACTCACTCAGAGAGACACTCACTCACTCAGTGAGACACTCACTCACTCAGTGAGACACTCACTCACTCAGTGAGACACTCACTCACTCAGTGAGACACTCACTCAGAGAGACACTCTCAGAGAGACACTCACTCACTCAGATAGACACTCACTCACTCAGTGAGACACTCACTCACTCAGATAGACACTCACTCACTCAGTGAGACACTCACTCACTCAGTGAGACACTCACTCACTCAGAGAGACACTCACTCACTCAGAGAGACACTCACTCACTCAGTGAGACACTCACTCACTCAGAGAGACACTCACTCACTCAGAGAGACACTCACTCACTCAGAGAGACACTCACTCACTCAGAGAGACACTCACTCAGAGAGACACTCACTCACTCAGTGAGACACTCACTCAGAGAGACACTCACTCACTTAGTGAGACACTCACTCACTCAGAGAGACACTCACTCACTCAGACACTCACTCAGTGAGACACTCACTCACTCAGTGAGACACTCACTCACTCAGAGAGACACTCACTCACTCAGTGAGACACTCACTCACTCAGTGAGACACTCACTCACTCAGAGAGACACTCACTCACTCAGAGAGACACTCACTCACTCAGAGAGACACTCACTCACTCAGTGAGACACTCACTCACTCAGTGAGACACTCACTCACTCAGTGAGACACTCACTCACTCAGAGAGACACTCACTCACTCAGAGAGACACTCACTCACTCAGTGAGACACTCACTCACTCAGTGAGACACTCACTCACTCAGAGAGACACTCACTCACTCAGAGAGACACTCACTCACTCAGTGAGACACTCACTCACTCAGTGAGACACTCACTCACTCAGTGAGACACTCACTCACTCAGAGAGACACTCACTCACTCAGTGAGACACTCACTCACTCAGTGAGACACTCACTCACTCAGTGAGACACTCACTCACTCAGAGAGACACTCACTCACTCAGTGAGACACTCACTCACTCAGAGAGACACTCACTCACTCACTCAGACACTCACTCACTCAGAGAGACACTCACTCACTCAGAGAGACACTCACTCACTCAGTGAGACACTCACTCACTCAGAGAGACACTCACTCACTCAGTGAGACACTCACTCACTCAGTGAGACACTCACTCACTCAGTGAGACACTCACTCACTCAGTGAGACACTCACTCACTCAGAGAGACACTCACTCACTCAGAGAGACACTCACTCACTCAGAGAGACACTCACTCACTCAGAGAGACACTCACTCACTCAGAGAGACACTCACTCACTCAGTGAGACACTCACTCACTCAGTGAGACACTCACTCACTCAGTGAGACACTCACTCAGTGAGACACTCACTCACTCAGAGAGACACTCACTCAGTGAGACACTCACTCACTCAGAGAGACACTCACTCACTCAGTGAGACACTCACTCACTCAGTGAGACACTCACTCACTCAGAGAGACACTCACTCACTCAGAGAGACACTCACTCACTCAGTGAGACACTCACTCACTCAGTGAGACACTCACTCAGAGAGACACTCACTCACTCAGTGAGACACTCACTCACTCAGAGAGACACTCACTCACTCAGAGAGACACTCACTCACTCAGTGAGACACTCACTCACTCAGAGAGACACTCACTCACTCAGAGAGACACTCACTCACTCAGTGAGACACTCACTCACTCAGAGAGACACTCACTCACTCAGAGAGACACTCACTCACTCAGTGAGACACTCACTCACTCAGAGAGACACTCACTCACTCAGAGAGACACTCACTCACTCAGAGAGACACTCACTCACTCAGTGAGACACTCACTCACTCAGAGAGACACTCACTCACTCAGTGAGACACTCACTCACTCAGTGAGACACTCACTCAGAGAGACACTCACTCACTCAGAGAGACACTCACTCACTCACTCAGAGAGACACTCACTCACTCAGACAGACACTCACTCACTCAGACACTCACTCACTCAGAGAGACACTCACTCACTCAGAGAGACACTCACTCACTCAGAGAGACACTCACTCACTCAGAGAGACACTCACTCAGTGAGACACTCACTCACTCAGTGAGACACTCACTCACTCAGTGAGACACTCACTCACTCAGAGAGACACTCACTCAGAGAGACACTCACTCACTCAGAGAGACACTCACTCACTCAGTGAGACACTCACTCACTCAGTGAGACACTCACTCACTCAGAGAGACACTCACTCACTCAGTGAGACACTCACTCACTCAGTGAGACACTCACTCACTCAGAGAGACACTCACTCACTCAGAGAGACACTCACTCACTCAGTGAGACACTCACTCACTCAGAGAGACACTCACTCACTCAGTGAGACACTCACTCACTCAGAGAGACACTCACTCACTCAGTGAGACACTCACTCACTCAGTGAGACACTCACTCACTCAGAGAGACACTCACTCACTCAGTCAGACACTCACTCACTCAGTGAGACACTCACTCACTCAGAGAGACACTCACTCACTCAGAGAGACACTCACTCACTCAGAGAGACACTCACTCACTCAGAGAGACACTCACTCACTCAGAGAGACACTCACTCACTCAGTGAGACACTCACTCACTCAGAGAGACACTCACTCACTCAGAGAGACACTCACTCACTCAGTGAGACACTCACTCAGTGAGACACTCACTCACTCAGTGAGACACTCACTCACTCAGTGAGACACTCACTCACTCAGTGAGACACTCACTCACTCAGAGAGACACTCACTCACTCAGTGAGACACTCACTCACTCAGTGAGACACTCACTCACTCAGTGAGACACTCACTCACTCAGAGAGACACTCACTCACTCAGAGAGACACTCACTCACTCAGAGAGACACTCACTCACTCAGTGAGACACTCACTCACTCAGAGAGACACTCACTCACTCAGAGAGACACTCACTCACTCAGTGAGACACTCACTCACTCAGAGAGACACTCACTCACTCAGAGAGACACTCACTCACTCAGTGAGACACTCACTCACTCAGACAGACACTCACTCACTCAGACACTCACTCACTCAGAGAGACACTCACTCTCTCAGAGGGACACTCACTCACTCAGAGAGACACTCACTCACTCAGAGAGACACTCACTCACTCAGAGAGACACTCACTCACTCAGAGAGACACTCACTCACTCAGTGAGACACTCACTCACTCAGTGAGACACTCACTCACTCAGAGAGACACTCACTCACTCAGTGA